>NW_024340367.1:0-30237 GCF_003473485.1 Medicago truncatula
ATCATAAAATTAGTATTACATAACTAGAATGAACTATATTAGGCATTTGGCAAGAATCCAAGCCAAAAAAGTAGGATAAATTTTGGTCACCAAAGGTTCCTCCTTTGGAGACGAACTTAATTTAAACTTTATTTTAGGGAAGTAACTTGTTAATTAGGTCCATAATCATCATAAAATTAGTATTACATAACTAGAATGAACTATATTAGGCATTTGGCAAGAATCCAAGCCAAAAAGGTAGGATAAATTTTGGTCACCAAAGGTTCCTCCTTTGGAGACGAACTTAATTTAAACTTTATTTTAGGGAAGTAACTTGTTAATTAGGTCATAATCATCATAAAATTAGTATTAAATAACTAGAATGAACTATATTAGGCATTTGGCAAGAATCCAAGCCAAAAAAGTAGGATAAATTTTGGTCACCAAAGGTTCTCCTTTGGAGACGAACTTAATTTAAACTTTATTTTAGGGAAGTAACTTGTTAATTAGGTCATAATCATCATAAAATTAGTATTAAATAACTAGAATGAACTATATTAGGCATTTGGCAAGAATCCAAGCCAAAAAAGGTAGGATAAATTTTGGTCACCAAAGGTTCTCCTTTGGAGACGAACTTAATTTAAACTTTATTTTAGGGAAGTAACTTGTTAATTAGGTCATAATCATCATAAAATTAGTATTAAATAACTAGAATGAACTATATTAGGCATTTGGCAAGAATCCAAGCCAAAAAAGGTAGGATAAATTTTGGTCACCAAAGGTTCCTCCTTTGGAGACGAACTTAATTTAAACTTTATTTTAGGGAAGTAACTTGTTAATTAGGTCATAATCATCATAAAATTAGTATTAAATAACTAGAATGAACTATATTAGGCATTTGGCAAGAATCCAAGCCAAAAAAGTAGGATAAATTTTGGTCACCAAAGGTTCCTCCTTTGGAGACGAACTTAATTTAAACTTTATTTTAGGGAAGTAACTTGTTAATTAGGTCATAATCATCATAAAATTAGTATTAAATAACTAGAATGAACTATATTAGGCATTTGGCAAGAATCCAAGCCAAAAAAGTAGGATAAATTTTGGTCACCAAAGGTTCCTCCTTTGGAGACGAACTTAATTTAAACTTTATTTTAGGGAAGTAACTTGTTAATTAGGTCCATAATCATCATAAAATTAGTATTACATAACTAGAATGAACTATATTAGCATTTGGCAAGAATCCAAGCCAAAAAAGGTAGGATAAATTTTGGTCACCAAAGGTTCCTCCTTTGGAGACGAACTTAATTTAAACTTTATTTTAGGGAAGTAACTTGTTAATTAGGTCATAATCATCATAAAATTAGTATTAAATAACTAGAATGAACTATATTAGGCATTTGGCAAGAATCCAAGCCAAAAAAGGTAGGATAAATTTTGGTCACCAAAGGTTCCTCCTTTGGAGACGAACTTAATTTAAACTTTATTTTAGGGAAGTAACTTGTTAATTAGGTCCATAATCATCATAAAATTAGTATTACATAACTAGAATGAACTATATTAGGCATTTGGCAAGAATCCAAGCCAAAAAAGTAGGATAAATTTTGGTCACCAAAGGTTCCTCCTTTGGAGACGAACTTAATTTAAACTTTATTTTAGGGAAGTAACTTGTTAATTAGGTCCATAATCATCATAAAATTAGTATTACATAACTAGAATGAACTATATTAGGCATTTGGCAAGAATCCAAGCCAAAAAAGGTAGGATAAATTTTGGTCACCAAAGGTTCCTCCTTTGGAGACGAACTTAATTTAAACTTTATTTTAGGGAAGTAACTTGTTAATTAGGTCCATAATCATCATAAAATTAGTATTACATAACTAGAATGAACTATATTAGGCATTTGGCAAGAATCCAAGCCAAAAAAGTAGGATAAATTTTGGTCACCAAAGGTTCCTCCTTTGGAGACGAACTTAATTTAAACTTTATTTTAGGGAAGTAACTTGTTAATTAGGTCATAATCATCATAAAATTAGTATTAAATAACTAGAATGAACTATATTAGGCATTTGGCAAGAATCCAAGCCAAAAAAGGTAGGATAAATTTTGGTCACCAAAGGTTCCTCCTTTGGAGACGAACTTAATTTAAACTTTATTTTAGGGAAGTAACTTGTTAATTAGGTCATAATCATCATAAAATTAGTATTAAATAACTAGAATGAACTATATTAGGCATTTGGCAAGAATCCAAGCCAAAAAAGTAGGATAAATTTTGGTCACCAAAGGTTCCTCCTTTGGAGACGAACTTAATTTAAACTTTATTTTAGGGAAGTAACTTGTTAATTAGGTCCATAATCATCATAAAATTAGTATTACATAACTAGAATGAACTATATTAGGCATTTGGCAAGAATCCAAGCCAAAAAAGTAGGATAAATTTTGGTCACCAAAGGTTCCTCCTTTGGAGACGAACTTAATTTAAACTTTATTTTAGGGAAGTAACTTGTTAATTAGGTCCATAATCATCATAAAATTAGTATTACATAACTAGAATGAACTATATTAGGCATTTGGCAAGAATCCAAGCCAAAAAAGTAGGATAAATTTTGGTCACCAAAGGTTCCTCCTTTGGAGACGAACTTAATTTAAACTTTATTTTAGGGAAGTAACTTGTTAATTAGGTCCATAATCATCATAAAATTAGTATTACATAACTAGAATGAACTATATTAGGCATTTGGCAAGAATCCAAGCCAAAAAAGTAGGATAAATTTTGGTCACCAAAGGTTCCTCCTTTGGAGACGAACTTAATTTAAACTTTATTTTAGGGAAGTAACTTGTTAATTAGGTCCATAATCATCATAAAATTAGTATTACATAACTAGAATGAACTATATTAGCATTTGGCAAGAATCCAAGCCAAAAAAGGTAGGATAAATTTTGGTCACCAAAGGTTCCTCCTTTGGAGACGAACTTAATTTAAACTTTATTTTAGGGAAGTAACTTGTTAATTGGTCATAATCATCATAAAATTAGTATTACATAACTAGAATGAACTATATTAGGCATTTGGCAAGAATCCAAGCCAAAAAAGGTAGGATAAATTTTGGTCACCAAAGGTTCCTCCTTTGGAGACGAACTTAATTTAAACTTTATTTTAGGGAAGTAACTTGTTAATTAGGTCCATAATCATCATAAAATTAGTATTACATAACTAGAATGAACTATATTAGGCATTTGGCAAGAATCCAAGCCAAAAAAGTAGGATAAATTTTGGTCACCAAAGGTTCCTCCTTTGGAGACGAACTTAATTTAAACTTTATTTTAGGGAAGTAACTTGTTAATTAGGTCCATAATCATCATAAAATTAGTATTACATAACTAGAATGAACTATATTAGGCATTTGGCAAGAATCCAAGCCAAAAAAGGTAGGATAAATTTTGGTCACCAAAGGTTCCTCCTTTGGAGACGAACTTAATTTAAACTTTATTTTAGGGAAGTAACTTGTTAATTAGGTCCATAATCATCATAAAATTAGTATTACATAACTAGAATGAACTATATTAGGCATTTGGCAAGAATCCAAGCCAAAAAAGTAGGATAAATTTTGGTCACCAAAGGTTCCTCCTTTGGAGACGAACTTAATTTAAACTTTATTTTAGGGAAGTAACTTGTTAATTAGGTCCATAATCATCATAAAATTAGTATTACATAACTAGAATGAACTATATTAGCATTTGGCAAGAATCCAAGCCAAAAAAGGTAGGATAAATTTTGGTCACCAAAGGTTCCTCCTTTGGAGACGAACTTAATTTAAACTTTATTTTAGGGAAGTAACTTGTTAATTAGGTCCATAATCATCATAAAATTAGTATTACATAACTAGAATGAACTATATTAGGCATTTGGCAAGAATCCAAGCCAAAAAAGTAGGATAAATTTTGGTCACCAAAGGTTCCTCCTTTGGAGACGAACTTAATTTAAACTTTATTTTAGGGAAGTAACTTGTTAATTAGGTCATAATCATCATAAAATTAGTATTAAATAACTAGAATGAACTATATTAGGCATTTGGCAAGAATCCAAGCCAAAAAAGGTAGGATAAATTTTGGTCACCAAAGGTTCCTCCTTTGGAGACGAACTTAATTTAAACTTTATTTTAGGGAAGTAACTTGTTAATTAGGTCCATAATCATCATAAAATTAGTATTACATAACTAGAATGAACTATATTAGGCATTTGGCAAGAATCCAAGCCAAAAAAGTAGGATAAATTTTGGTCACCAAAGGTTCCTCCTTTGGAGACGAACTTAATTTAAACTTTATTTTAGGGAAGTAACTTGTTAATTAGGTCCATAATCATCATAAAATTAGTATTACATAACTAGAATGAACTATATTAGGCATTTGGCAAGAATCCAAGCCAAAAAAGTAGGATAAATTTTGGTCACCAAAGGTTCCTCCTTTGGAGACGAACTTAATTTAAACTTTATTTTAGGGAAGTAACTTGTTAATTAGGTCATAATCATCATAAAATTAGTATTAAATAACTAGAATGAACTATATTAGGCATTTGGCAAGAATCCAAGCCAAAAAAGTAGGATAAATTTTGGTCACCAAAGGTTCTCCTTTGGAGACGAACTTAATTTAAACTTTATTTTAGGGAAGTAACTTGTTAATTAGGTCATAATCATCATAAAATTAGTATTAAATAACTAGAATGAACTATATTAGGCATTTGGCAAGAATCCAAGCCAAAAAAGGTAGGATAAATTTTGGTCACCAAAGGTTCCTCCTTTGGAGACGAACTTAATTTAAACTTTATTTTAGGGAAGTAACTTGTTAATTAGGTCATAATCATCATAAAATTAGTATTAAATAACTAGAATGAACTATATTAGGCATTTGGCAAGAATCCAAGCCAAAAAAGGTAGGATAAATTTTGGTCACCAAAGGTTCCTCCTTTGGAGACGAACTTAATTTAAACTTTATTTTAGGGAAGTAACTTGTTAATTAGGTCCATAATCATCATAAAATTAGTATTACATAACTAGAATGAACTATATTAGGCATTTGGCAAGAATCCAAGCCAAAAAAGGTAGGATAAATTTTGGTCACCAAAGGTTCCTCCTTTGGAGACGAACTTAATTTAAACTTTATTTTAGGGAAGTAACTTGTTAATTAGGTCATAATCATCATAAAATTAGTATTACATAACTAGAATGAACTATATTAGGCATTTAGCAAGAATCCAAGCCAAAAAAGGTAGGATAAATTTTGGTCACCAAAGGTTCCTCCTTTGGAGACGAACTTAATTTAAACTTTATTTTAGGGAAGTAACTTGTTAATTAGGTCATAATCATCATAAAATTAGTATTAAATAACTAGAATGAACTATATTAGGCGTTAGCAAGAATCCAAGCCAAAAAAGGTAGGATAAATTTTGGTCACCAAAGGTTCCTCCTTTGGAGACGAACTTAATTTAAACTTTATTTTAGGGAAGTAACTTGTTAATTAGGTCCATAATCATCATAAAATTAGTATTACATAACTAGAATGAACTATATTAGGCATTTGGCAAGAATCCAAGCCAAAAAAGTAGGATAAATTTTGGTCACCAAAGGTTCCTCCTTTGGAGACGAACTTAATTTAAACTTTATTTTAGGGAAGTAACTTGTTAATTAGGTCCATAATCATCATAAAATTAGTATTACATAACTAGAATGAACTATATTAGGCATTTGGCAAGAATCCAAGCCAAAAAAGTAGGATAAATTTTGGTCACCAAAGGTTCCTCCTTTGGAGACGAACTTAATTTAAACTTTATTTTAGGGAAGTAACTTGTTAATTAGGTCCATAATCATCATAAAATTAGTATTACATAACTAGAATGAACTATATTAGCATTTGGCAAGAATCCAAGCCAAAAAAGTAGGATAAATTTTGGTCACCAAAGGTTCCTCCTTTGGAGACGAACTTAATTTAAACTTTATTTTAGGGAAGTAACTTGTTAATTAGGTCCATAATCATCATAAAATTAGTATTACATAACTAGAATGAACTATATTAGGCATTTGGCAAGAATCCAAGCCAAAAAAGGTAGGATAAATTTTGGTCACCAAAGGTTCCTCCTTTGGAGACGAACTTAATTTAAACTTTATTTTAGGGAAGTAACTTGTTAATTAGGTCCATAATCATCATAAAATTAGTATTACATAACTAGAATGAACTATATTAGGCATTTGGCAAGAATCCAAGCCAAAAAAGTAGGATAAATTTTGGTCACCAAAGGTTCCTCCTTTGGAGACGAACTTAATTTAAACTTTATTTTAGGGAAGTAACTTGTTAATTAGGTCATAATCATCATAAAATTAGTATTAAATAACTAGAATGAACTATATTAGGCATTTGGCAAGAATCCAAGCCAAAAAAGTAGGATAAATTTTGGTCACCAAAGGTTCCTCCTTTGGAGACGAACTTAATTTAAACTTTATTTTAGGGAAGTAACTTGTTAATTAGGTCCATAATCATCATAAAATTAGTATTACATAACTAGAATGAACTATATTAGGCATTTGGCAAGAATCCAAGCCAAAAAAGTAGGATAAATTTTGGTCACCAAAGGTTCCTCCTTTGGAGACGAACTTAATTTAAACTTTATTTTAGGGAAGTAACTTGTTAATTAGGTCATAATCATCATAAAATTAGTATTAAATAACTAGAATGAACTATATTAGCATTTGGCAAGAATCCAAGCCAAAAAAGGTAGGATAAATTTTGGTCACCAAAGGTTCCTCCTTTGGAGACGAACTTAATTTAAACTTTATTTTAGGGAAGTAACTTGTTAATTAGGTCATAATCATCATAAAATTAGTATTAAATAACTAGAATGAACTATATTAGCATTTAGCAAGAATCCAAGCCAAAAAAGTAGGATAAATTTTGGTCACCAAAGGTTCCTCCTTTGGAGACGAACTTAATTTAAACTTTATTTTAGGGAAGTAACTTGTTAATTAGGTCCATAATCATCATAAAATTAGTATTACATAACTAGAATGAACTATATTAGGCATTTGGCAAGAATCCAAGCCAAAAAAGTAGGATAAATTTTGGTCACCAAAGGTTCCTCCTTTGGAGACGAACTTAATTTAAACTTTATTTTAGGGAAGTAACTTGTTAATTGGTCCATAATCATCATAAAATTAGTATTACATAACTAGAATGAACTATATTAGGCATTTGGCAAGAATCCAAGCCAAAAAAGGTAGGATAAATTTTGGTCACCAAAGGTTCCTCCTTTGGAGACGAACTTAATTTAAACTTTATTTTAGGGAAGTAACTTGTTAATTAGGTCATAATCATCATAAAATTAGTATTAAATAACTAGAATGAACTATATTAGGCATTTGGCAAGAATCCAAGCCAAAAAAGTAGGATAAATTTTGGTCACCAAAGGTTCCTCCTTTGGAGACGAACTTAATTTAAACTTTATTTTAGGGAAGTAACTTGTTAATTAGGTCCATAATCATCATAAAATTAGTATTACATAACTAGAATGAACTATATTAGGCATTTGGCAAGAATCCAAGCCAAAAAAGGTAGGATAAATTTTGGTCACCAAAGGTTCCTCCTTTGGAGACGAACTTAATTTAAACTTTATTTTAGGGAAGTAACTTGTTAATTAGGTCCATAATCATCATAAAATTAGTATTACATAACTAGAATGAACTATATTAGGCATTTGGCAAGAATCCAAGCCAAAAAAGGTAGGATAAATTTTGGTCACCAAAGGTTCCTCCTTTGGAGACGAACTTAATTTAAACTTTATTTTAGGGAAGTAACTTGTTAATTAGGTCATAATCATCATAAAATTAGTATTAAATAACTAGAATGAACTATATTAGGCATTTGGCAAGAATCCAAGCCAAAAAAGGTAGGATAAATTTTGGTCACCAAAGGTTCCTCCTTTGGAGACGAACTTAATTTAAACTTTATTTTAGGGAAGTAACTTGTTAATTAGGTCCATAATCATCATAAAATTAGTATTACATAACTAGAATGAACTATATTAGGCATTTGGCAAGAATCCAAGCCAAAAAAGTAGGATAAATTTTGGTCACCAAAGGTTCCTCCTTTGGAGACGAACTTAATTTAAACTTTATTTTAGGGAAGTAACTTGTTAATTAGGTCCATAATCATCATAAAATTAGTATTACATAACTAGAATGAACTATATTAGGCATTTGGCAAGAATCCAAGCCAAAAAAGGTAGGATAAATTTTGGTCACCAAAGGTTCCTCCTTTGGAGACGAACTTAATTTAAACTTTATTTTAGGGAAGTAACTTGTTAATTAGGTCCATAATCATCATAAAATTAGTATTACATAACTAGAATGAACTATATTAGGCATTTGGCAAGAATCCAAGCCAAAAAAGTAGGATAAATTTTGGTCACCAAAGGTTCCTCCTTTGGAGACGAACTTAATTTAAACTTTATTTTAGGGAAGTAACTTGTTAATTAGGTCCATAATCATCATAAAATTAGTATTACATAACTAGAATGAACTATATTAGGCATTTGGCAAGAATCCAAGCCAAAAAAGGTAGGATAAATTTTGGTCACCAAAGGTTCCTCCTTTGGAGACGAACTTAATTTAAACTTTATTTTAGGGAAGTAACTTGTTAATTAGGTCATAATCATCATAAAATTAGTATTAAATAACTAGAATGAACTATATTAGGCATTTGGCAAGAATCCAAGCCAAAAAAGTAGGATAAATTTTGGTCACCAAAGGTTCCTCCTTTGGAGACGAACTTAATTTAAACTTTATTTTAGGGAAGTAACTTGTTAATTAGGTCATAATCATCATAAAATTAGTATTAAATAACTAGAATGAACTATATTAGGCATTTGGCAAGAATCCAAGCCAAAAAAGTAGGATAAATTTTGGTCACCAAAGGTTCCTCCTTTGGAGACGAACTTAATTTAAACTTTATTTTAGGGAAGTAACTTGTTAATTAGGTCCATAATCATCATAAAATTAGTATTACATAACTAGAATGAACTATATTAGGCATTTGGCAAGAATCCAAGCCAAAAAAGTAGGATAAATTTTGGTCACCAAAGGTTCCTCCTTTGGAGACGAACTTAATTTAAACTTTATTTTAGGGAAGTAACTTGTTAATTAGGTCCATAATCATCATAAAATTAGTATTACATAACTAGAATGAACTATATTAGGCATTTGGCAAGAATCCAAGCCAAAAAAGTAGGATAAATTTTGGTCACCAAAGGTTCCTCCTTTGGAGACGAACTTAATTTAAACTTTATTTTAGGGAAGTAACTTGTTAATTGGTCCATAATCATCATAAAATTAGTATTACATAACTAGAATGAACTATATTAGGCATTTAGCAAGAATCCAAGCCAAAAAAGGTAGGATAAATTTTGGTCACCAAAGGTTCCTCCTTTGGAGACGAACTTAATTTAAACTTTATTTTAGGGAAGTAACTTGTTAATTAGGTCCATAATCATCATAAAATTAGTATTACATAACTAGAATGAACTATATTAGGCATTTGGCAAGAATCCAAGCCAAAAAAGTAGGATAAATTTTGGTCACCAAAGGTTCCTCCTTTGGAGACGAACTTAATTTAAACTTTATTTTAGGGAAGTAACTTGTTAATTAGGTCATAATCATCATAAAATTAGTATTAAATAACTAGAATGAACTATATTAGGCATTTGGCAAGAATCCAAGCCAAAAAAGGTAGGATAAATTTTGGTCACCAAAGGTTCCTCCTTTGGAGACGAACTTAATTTAAACTTTATTTTAGGGAAGTAACTTGTTAATTAGGTCCATAATCATCATAAAATTAGTATTACATAACTAGAATGAACTATATTAGGCATTTGGCAAGAATCCAAGCCAAAAAGGTAGGATAAATTTTGGTCACCAAAGGTTCCTCCTTTGGAGACGAACTTAATTTAAACTTTATTTTAGGGAAGTAACTTGTTAATTAGGTCATAATCATCATAAAATTAGTATTACATAACTAGAATGAACATATTAGGCATTTGGCAAGAATCCAAGCCAAAAAAGGTAGGATAAATTTTGGTCACCAAAGGTTCCTCCTTTGGAGACGAACTTAATTTAAACTTTATTTTAGGGAAGTAACTTGTTAATTAGGTCATAATCATCATAAAATTAGTATTAAATAACTAGAATGAACTATATTAGGCATTTGGCAAGAATCCAAGCCAAAAAAGTAGGATAAATTTTGGTCACCAAAGGTTCCTCCTTTGGAGACGAACTTAATTTAAACTTTATTTTAGGGAAGTAACTTGTTAATTAGGTCCATAATCATCATAAAATTAGTATTACATAACTAGAATGAACTATATTAGGCATTTGGCAAGAATCCAAGCCAAAAAAGGTAGGATAAATTTTGGTCACCAAAGGTTCCTCCTTTGGAGACGAACTTAATTTAAACTTTATTTTAGGGAAGTAACTTGTTAATTAGGTCATAATCATCATAAAATTAGTATTAAATAACTAGAATGAACTATATTAGGCATTTAGGCAAGAATCCAAGCCAAAAAAGTAGGATAAATTTTGGTCACCAAAGGTTCCTCCTTTGGAGACGAACTTAATTTAAACTTTATTTTAGGGAAGTAACTTGTTAATTAGGTCCATAATCATCATAAAATTAGTATTACATAACTAGAATGAACTATATTAGGCATTTAGCAAGAATCCAAGCCAAAAAAGGTAGGATAAATTTTGGTCACCAAAGGTTCCTCCTTTGGAGACGAACTTAATTTAAACTTTATTTTAGGGAAGTAACTTGTTAATTAGGTCCATAATCATCATAAAATTAGTATTACATAACTAGAATGAACTATATTAGGCATTTGGCAAGAATCCAAGCCAAAAAAGTAGGATAAATTTTGGTCACCAAAGGTTCCTCCTTTGGAGACGAACTTAATTTAAACTTTATTTTAGGGAAGTAACTTGTTAATTAGGTCCATAATCATCATAAAATTAGTATTACATAACTAGAATGAACTATATTAGGCATTTGGCAAGAATCCAAGCCAAAAAAGGTAGGATAAATTTTGGTCACCAAAGGTTCCTCCTTTGGAGACGAACTTAATTTAAACTTTATTTTAGGGAAGTAACTTGTTAATTAGGTCCATAATCATCATAAAATTAGTATTACATAACTAGAATGAACTATATTAGGCATTTGGCAAGAATCCAAGCCAAAAAAGGTAGGATAAATTTTGGTCACCAAAGGTTCCTCCTTTGGAGACGAACTTAATTTAAACTTTATTTTAGGGAAGTAACTTGTTAATTAGGTCCATAATCATCATAAAATTAGTATTACATAACTAGAATGAACTATATTAGGCATTAGCAAGAATCCAAGCCAAAAAAGGTAGGATAAATTTTGGTCACCAAAGGTTCCTCCTTTGGAGACGAACTTAATTTAAACTTTATTTTAGGGAAGTAACTTGTTAATTAGGTCCATAATCATCATAAAATTAGTATTACATAACTAGAATGAACTATATTAGGCATTTGGCAAGAATCCAAGCCAAAAAAGTAGGATAAATTTTGGTCACCAAAGGTTCCTCCTTTGGAGACGAACTTAATTTAAACTTTATTTTAGGGAAGTAACTTGTTAATTAGGTCATAATCATCATAAAATTAGTATTAAATAACTAGAATGAACTATATTAGGCATTAGCAAGAATCCAAGCCAAAAAAGGTAGGATAAATTTTGGTCACCAAAGGTTCCTCCTTTGGAGACGAACTTAATTTAAACTTTATTTTAGGGAAGTAACTTGTTAATTAGGTCCATAATCATCATAAAATTAGTATTACATAACTAGAATGAACTATATTAGGCATTTGGCAAGAATCCAAGCCAAAAAAGTAGGATAAATTTTGGTCACCAAAGGTTCCTCCTTTGGAGACGAACTTAATTTAAACTTTATTTTAGGGAAGTAACTTGTTAATTAGGTCCATAATCATCATAAAATTAGTATTACATAACTAGAATGAACTATATTAGGCATTTGGCAAGAATCCAAGCCAAAAAAGTAGGATAAATTTTGGTCACCAAAGGTTCCTCCTTTGGAGACGAACTTAATTTAAACTTTATTTTAGGGAAGTAACTTGTTAATTAGGTCATAATCATCATAAAATTAGTATTAAATAACTAGAATGAACTATATTAGCATTTGGCAAGAATCCAAGCCAAAAAAGGTAGGATAAATTTTGGTCACCAAAGGTTCCTCCTTTGGAGACGAACTTAATTTAAACTTTATTTTAGGGAAGTAACTTGTTAATTAGGTCCATAATCATCATAAAATTAGTATTACATAACTAGAATGAACTATATTAGGCATTTGGCAAGAATCCAAGCCAAAAAAGGTAGGATAAATTTTGGTCACCAAAGGTTCCTCCTTTGGAGACGAACTTAATTTAAACTTTATTTTAGGGAAGTAACTTGTTAATTAGGTCCATAATCATCATAAAATTAGTATTACATAACTAGAATGAACTATATTAGGCATTTGGCAAGAATCCAAGCCAAAAAAGGTAGGATAAATTTTGGTCACCAAAGGTTCCTCCTTTGGAGACGAACTTAATTTAAACTTTATTTTAGGGAAGTAACTTGTTAATTAGGTCCATAATCATCATAAAATTAGTATTACATAACTAGAATGAACTATATTAGCATTTGGCAAGAATCCAAGCCAAAAAAGTAGGATAAATTTTGGTCACCAAAGGTTCCTCCTTTGGAGACGAACTTAATTTAAACTTTATTTTAGGGAAGTAACTTGTTAATTAGGTCCATAATCATCATAAAATTAGTATTACATAACTAGAATGAACTATATTAGGCATTTGGCAAGAATCCAAGCCAAAAAAGTAGGATAAATTTTGGTCACCAAAGGTTCCTCCTTTGGAGACGAACTTAATTTAAACTTTATTTTAGGGAAGTAACTTGTTAATTAGGTCCATAATCATCATAAAATTAGTATTACATAACTAGAATGAACTATATTAGGCATTTAGCAAGAATCCAAGCCAAAAAAGGTAGGATAAATTTTGGTCACCAAAGGTTCCTCCTTTGGAGACGAACTTAATTTAAACTTTATTTTAGGGAAGTAACTTGTTAATTGGTCATAATCATCATAAAATTAGTATTACATAACTAGAATGAACTATATTAGGCATTTGGCAAGAATCCAAGCCAAAAAAGGTAGGATAAATTTTGGTCACCAAAGGTTCCTCCTTTGGAGACGAACTTAATTTAAACTTTATTTTAGGGAAGTAACTTGTTAATTAGGTCCATAATCATCATAAAATTAGTATTACATAACTAGAATGAACTATATTAGGCATTTGGCAAGAATCCAAGCCAAAAAAGTAGGATAAATTTTGGTCACCAAAGGTTCCTCCTTTGGAGACGAACTTAATTTAAACTTTATTTTAGGGAAGTAACTTGTTAATTGGTCATAATCATCATAAAATTAGTATTACATAACTAGAATGAACTATATTAGGCATTTGGCAAGAATCCAAGCCAAAAAAGTAGGATAAATTTTGGTCACCAAAGGTTCCTCCTTTGGAGACGAACTTAATTTAAACTTTATTTTAGGGAAGTAACTTGTTAATTAGGTCCATAATCATCATAAAATTAGTATTACATAACTAGAATGAACTATATTAGCATTTGCAAGAATCCAAGCCAAAAAAGGTAGGATAAATTTTGGTCACCAAAGGTTCCTCCTTTGGAGACGAACTTAATTTAAACTTTATTTTAGGGAAGTAACTTGTTAATTAGGTCCATAATCATCATAAAATTAGTATTACATAACTAGAATGAACTATATTAGGCATTTGGCAAGAATCCAAGCCAAAAAAGGTAGGATAAATTTTGGTCACCAAAGGTTCCTCCTTTGGAGACGAACTTAATTTAAACTTTATTTTAGGGAAGTAACTTGTTAATTAGGTCCATAATCATCATAAAATTAGTATTACATAACTAGAATGAACTATATTAGGCATTTGGCAAGAATCCAAGCCAAAAAAGTAGGATAAATTTTGGTCACCAAAGGTTCCTCCTTTGGAGACGAACTTAATTTAAACTTTATTTTAGGGAAGTAACTTGTTAATTAGGTCCATAATCATCATAAAATTAGTATTACATAACTAGAATGAACTATATTAGGCATTAGCAAGAATCCAAGCCAAAAAAGGTAGGATAAATTTTGGTCACCAAAGGTTCCTCCTTTGGAGACGAACTTAATTTAAACTTTATTTTAGGGAAGTAACTTGTTAATTAGGTCCATAATCATCATAAAATTAGTATTACATAACTAGAATGAACTATATTAGGCATTTGGCAAGAATCCAAGCCAAAAAAGTAGGATAAATTTTGGTCACCAAAGGTTCCTCCTTTGGAGACGAACTTAATTTAAACTTTATTTTAGGGAAGTAACTTGTTAATTAGGTCCATAATCATCATAAAATTAGTATTACATAACTAGAATGAACTATATTAGGCATTTGGCAAGAATCCAAGCCAAAAAAGTAGGATAAATTTTGGTCACCAAAGGTTCCTCCTTTGGAGACGAACTTAATTTAAACTTTATTTTAGGGAAGTAACTTGTTAATTAGGTCCATAATCATCATAAAATTAGTATTACATAACTAGAATGAACTATATTAGGCATTTGGCAAGAATCCAAGCCAAAAAAGTAGGATAAATTTTGGTCACCAAAGGTTCCTCCTTTGGAGACGAACTTAATTTAAACTTTATTTTAGGGAAGTAACTTGTTAATTAGGTCCATAATCATCATAAAATTAGTATTACATAACTAGAATGAACTATATTAGGCATTTGGCAAGAATCCAAGCCAAAAAAGTAGGATAAATTTTGGTCACCAAAGGTTCCTCCTTTGGAGACGAACTTAATTTAAACTTTATTTTAGGGAAGTAACTTGTTAATTAGGTCATAATCATCATAAAATTAGTATTAAATAACTAGAATGAACTATATTAGGCATTTGGCAAGAATCCAAGCCAAAAAAGGTAGGATAAATTTTGGTCACCAAAGGTTCCTCCTTTGGAGACGAACTTAATTTAAACTTTATTTTAGGGAAGTAACTTGTTAATTAGGTCCATAATCATCATAAAATTAGTATTACATAACTAGAATGAACTATATTAGGCATTTGGCAAGAATCCAAGCCAAAAAAGTAGGATAAATTTTGGTCACCAAAGGTTCCTCCTTTGGAGACGAACTTAATTTAAACTTTATTTTAGGGAAGTAACTTGTTAATTAGGTCCATAATCATCATAAAATTAGTATTACATAACTAGAATGAACTATATTAGGCATTTGGCAAGAATCCAAGCCAAAAAAGGTAGGATAAATTTTGGTCACCAAAGGTTCCTCCTTTGGAGACGAACTTAATTTAAACTTTATTTTAGGGAAGTAACTTGTTAATTAGGTCATAATCATCATAAAATTAGTATTAAATAACTAGAATGAACTATATTAGGCATTTGGCAAGAATCCAAGCCAAAAAAGTAGGATAAATTTTGGTCACCAAAGGTTCCTCCTTTGGAGACGAACTTAATTTAAACTTTATTTTAGGGAAGTAACTTGTTAATTGGTCATAATCATCATAAAATTAGTATTACATAACTAGAATGAACTATATTAGCATTTGGCAAGAATCCAAGCCAAAAAAGGTAGGATAAATTTTGGTCACCAAAGGTTCCTCCTTTGGAGACGAACTTAATTTAAACTTTATTTTAGGGAAGTAACTTGTTAATTAGGTCCATAATCATCATAAAATTAGTATTACATAACTAGAATGAACTATATTAGGCATTTGGCAAGAATCCAAGCCAAAAAAGTAGGATAAATTTTGGTCACCAAAGGTTCCTCCTTTGGAGACGAACTTAATTTAAACTTTATTTTAGGGAAGTAACTTGTTAATTAGGTCCATAATCATCATAAAATTAGTATTACATAACTAGAATGAACATATTAGCATTTAGCAAGAATCCAAGCCAAAAAAGGTAGGATAAATTTTGGTCACCAAAGGTTCCTCCTTTGGAGACGAACTTAATTTAAACTTTATTTTAGGGAAGTAACTTGTTAATTAGGTCCATAATCATCATAAAATTAGTATTACATAACTAGAATGAACTATATTAGGCATTTGGCAAGAATCCAAGCCAAAAAAGGTAGGATAAATTTTGGTCACCAAAGGTTCCTCCTTTGGAGACGAACTTAATTTAAACTTTATTTTAGGGAAGTAACTTGTTAATTAGGTCATAATCATCATAAAATTAGTATTACATAACTAGAATGAACTATATTAGGCATTTAGCAAGAATCCAAGCCAAAAAAGGTAGGATAAATTTTGGTCACCAAAGGTTCCTCCTTTGGAGACGAACTTAATTTAAACTTTATTTTAGGGAAGTAACTTGTTAATTAGGTCATAATCATCATAAAATTAGTATTACATAACTAGAATGAACTATATTAGGCATTTAGCAAGAATCCAAGCCAAAAAAGGTAGGATAAATTTTGGTCACCAAAGGTTCCTCCTTTGGAGACGAACTTAATTTAAACTTTATTTTAGGGAAGTAACTTGTTAATTAGGTCCATAATCATCATAAAATTAGTATTACATAACTAGAATGAACTATATTAGGCATTTGGCAAGAATCCAAGCCAAAAAAGTAGGATAAATTTTGGTCACCAAAGGTTCCTCCTTTGGAGACGAACTTAATTTAAACTTTATTTTAGGGAAGTAACTTGTTAATTGGTCATAATCATCATAAAATTAGTATTACATAACTAGAATGAACTATATTAGGCATTTAGCAAGAATCCAAGCCAAAAAAGTAGGATAAATTTTGGTCACCAAAGGTTCCTCCTTTGGAGACGAACTTAATTTAAACTTTATTTTAGGGAAGTAACTTGTTAATTGGTCATAATCATCATAAAATTAGTATTACATAACTAGAATGAACTATATTAGGCATTTGGCAAGAATCCAAGCCAAAAAAGGTAGGATAAATTTTGGTCACCAAAGGTTCCTCCTTTGGAGACGAACTTAATTTAAACTTTATTTTAGGGAAGTAACTTGTTAATTAGGTCCATAATCATCATAAAATTAGTATTACATAACTAGAATGAACTATATTAGGCATTTGGCAAGAATCCAAGCCAAAAAAGTAGGATAAATTTTGGTCACCAAAGGTTCCTCCTTTGGAGACGAACTTAATTTAAACTTTATTTTAGGGAAGTAACTTGTTAATTAGGTCCATAATCATCATAAAATTAGTATTACATAACTAGAATGAACTATATTAGGCATTTGGCAAGAATCCAAGCCAAAAAAGGTAGGATAAATTTTGGTCACCAAAGGTTCCTCCTTTGGAGACGAACTTAATTTAAACTTTATTTTAGGGAAGTAACTTGTTAATTAGGTCCATAATCATCATAAAATTAGTATTACATAACTAGAATGAACTATATTAGGCATTTGGCAAGAATCCAAGCCAAAAAAGTAGGATAAATTTTGGTCACCAAAGGTTCCTCCTTTGGAGACGAACTTAATTTAAACTTTATTTTAGGGAAGTAACTTGTTAATTAGGTCCATAATCATCATAAAATTAGTATTACATAACTAGAATGAACTATATTAGGCATTTGGCAAGAATCCAAGCCAAAAAAGTTAGGATAAATTTTGGTCACCAAAGGTTCTCCTTTGGAGACGAACTTAATTTAAACTTTATTTTAGGGAAGTAACTTGTTAATTAGGTCATAATCATCATAAAATTAGTATTAAATAACTAGAATGAACTATATTAGGCATTTGGCAAGAATCCAAGCCAAAAAAGTAGGATAAATTTTGGTCACCAAAGGTTCCTCCTTTGGAGACGAACTTAATTTAAACTTTATTTTAGGGAAGTAACTTGTTAATTAGGTCCATAATCATCATAAAATTAGTATTACATAACTAGAATGAACTATATTAGGCATTTTGGCAAGAATCCAAGCCAAAAAAGTAGGATAAATTTTGGTCACCAAAGGTTCCTCCTTTGGAGACGAACTTAATTTAAACTTTATTTTAGGGAAGTAACTTGTTAATTGGTCATAATCATCATAAAATTAGTATTACATAACTAGAATGAACTATATTAGGCATTTAGCAAGAATCCAAGCCAAAAAAGGTAGGATAAATTTTGGTCACCAAAGGTTCCTCCTTTGGAGACGAACTTAATTTAAACTTTATTTTAGGGAAGTAACTTGTTAATTAGGTCATAATCATCATAAAATTAGTATTAAATAACTAGAATGAACTATATTAGGCATTTGGCAAGAATCCAAGCCAAAAAAGTAGGATAAATTTTGGTCACCAAAGGTTCCTCCTTTGGAGACGAACTTAATTTAAACTTTATTTTAGGGAAGTAACTTGTTAATTAGGTCCATAATCATCATAAAATTAGTATTACATAACTAGAATGAACTATATTAGGCATTTAGCAAGAATCCAAGCCAAAAAAGGTAGGATAAATTTTGGTCACCAAAGGTTCCTCCTTTGGAGACGAACTTAATTTAAACTTTATTTTAGGGAAGTAACTTGTTAATTAGGTCATAATCATCATAAAATTAGTATTAAATAACTAGAATGAACTATATTAGGCATTTGGCAAGAATCCAAGCCAAAAAAGTAGGATAAATTTTGGTCACCAAAGGTTCCTCCTTTGGAGACGAACTTAATTTAAACTTTATTTTAGGGAAGTAACTTGTTAATTAGGTCCATAATCATCATAAAATTAGTATTACATAACTAGAATGAACTATATTAGCATTTGGCAAGAATCCAAGCCAAAAAAGTAGGATAAATTTTGGTCACCAAAGGTTCCTCCTTTGGAGACGAACTTAATTTAAACTTTATTTTAGGGAAGTAACTTGTTAATTAGGTCCATAATCATCATAAAATTAGTATTACATAACTAGAATGAACTATATTAGGCATTTTGGCAAGAATCCAAGCCAAAAAAGTAGGATAAATTTTGGTCACCAAAGGTTCCTCCTTTGGAGACGAACTTAATTTAAACTTTATTTTAGGGAAGTAACTTGTTAATTAGGTCATAATCATCATAAAATTAGTATTAAATAACTAGAATGAACTATATTAGGCATTTGGCAAGAATCCAAGCCAAAAAAGTAGGATAAATTTTGGTCACCAAAGGTTCCTCCTTTGGAGACGAACTTAATTTAAACTTTATTTTAGGGAAGTAACTTGTTAATTGGTCATAATCATCATAAAATTAGTATTACATAACTAGAATGAACTATATTAGGCATTTGGCAAGAATCCAAGCCAAAAAAGTAGGATAAATTTTGGTCACCAAAGGTTCCTCCTTTGGAGACGAACTTAATTTAAACTTTATTTTAGGGAAGTAACTTGTTAATTGGTCATAATCATCATAAAATTAGTATTACATAACTAGAATGAACTATATTAGGCATTTGGCAAGAATCCAAGCCAAAAAGGTAGGATAAATTTTGGTCACCAAAGGTTCCTCCTTTGGAGACGAACTTAATTTAAACTTTATTTTAGGGAAGTAACTTGTTAATTAGGTCATAATCATCATAAAATTAGTATTAAATAACTAGAATGAACTATATTAGGCATTTGGCAAGAATCCAAGCCAAAAAAGTAGGATAAATTTTGGTCACCAAAGGTTCCTCCTTTGGAGACGAACTTAATTTAAACTTTATTTTAGGGAAGTAACTTGTTAATTAGGTCCATAATCATCATAAAATTAGTATTACATAACTAGAATGAACTATATTAGCATTTGGCAAGAATCCAAGCCAAAAAAGGTAGGATAAATTTTGGTCACCAAAGGTTCCTCCTTTGGAGACGAACTTAATTTAAACTTTATTTTAGGGAAGTAACTTGTTAATTGGTCATAATCATCATAAAATTAGTATTACATAACTAGAATGAACTATATTAGGCATTTGGCAAGAATCCAAGCCAAAAAAGTTGGATAAATTTTGGTCACCAAAGGTTCCTCCTTTGGAGACGAACTTAATTTAAACTTTATTTTAGGGAAGTAACTTGTTAATTAGGTCCATAATCATCATAAAATTAGTATTACATAACTAGAATGAACTATATTAGGCATTTGGCAAGAATCCAAGCCAAAAAGTAGGATAAATTTTGGTCACCAAAGGTTCCTCCTTTGGAGACGAACTTAATTTAAACTTTATTTTAGGGAAGTAACTTGTTAATTAGGTCATAATCATCATAAAATTAGTATTAAATAACTAGAATGAACTATATTAGGCATTTGGCAAGAATCCAAGCCAAAAAAGTAGGATAAATTTTGGTCACCAAAGGTTCCTCCTTTGGAGACGAACTTAATTTAAACTTTATTTTAGGGAAGTAACTTGTTAATTAGGTCCATAATCATCATAAAATTAGTATTACATAACTAGAATGAACTATATTAGGCATTTGCAAGAATCCAAGCCAAAAAAGTAGGATAAATTTTGGTCACCAAAGGTTCCTCCTTTGGAGACGAACTTAATTTAAACTTTATTTTAGGGAAGTAACTTGTTAATTAGGTCCATAATCATCATAAAATTAGTATTACATAACTAGAATGAACTATATTAGCATTTGGCAAGAATCCAAGCCAAAAAAGTAGGATAAATTTTGGTCACCAAAGGTTCCTCCTTTGGAGACGAACTTAATTTAAACTTTATTTTAGGGAAGTAACTTGTTAATTAGGTCCATAATCATCATAAAATTAGTATTACATAACTAGAATGAACTATATTAGCATTTGCAAGAATCCAAGCCAAAAAAGTTAGGATAAATTTTGGTCACCAAAGGTTCCTCCTTTGGAGACGAACTTAATTTAAACTTTATTTTAGGGAAGTAACTTGTTAATTAGGTCCATAATCATCATAAAATTAGTATTACATAACTAGAATGAACTATATTAGGCATTTGGCAAGAATCCAAGCCAAAAAAGTTAGGATAAATTTTGGTCACCAAAGGTTCTTCCTTTCGAGACGAACTTAATTTATACTTTATTTTAGGGAAGTAACTTGTTAATTAGGTCCATAATCGTCATAAAATTAGTATTACATAACTAGAATGAACTATTTTAGGCATTTGGCAAGAATCCAAGCCAAAAAAGTTAGGATAAATTTTGGTCACCAAAGGTTCCTCCTTTCGAGACGAACTTAATTTAAACATTTATTTTAGGGAAGTAACTTGTTAATTAGGTCCATAACCATCATAAAATTAGTATTACATAACTAGAATGAACTATATTAGGCATTTGGCAAGAATCGAAGACAAAAAAGTTAGGATAAATTTTGGTCACCAAAGGTTCCTCCTTTCGAGACGAACTTAATTTAATCATTTATTTTAGGGAAGTAACTTGTTAACTAGGTCCATAACTGTAACAGCCCAATTTTTAGCTAGATTTATTTTAATTACTTTTAATTGTGTTTGTGTGTGATTAATTGTGCTTGTGTGTATTTAATTGTCGTCGGGTGCATCTACGTGGATTACCGTATTAGAAGAGTATTTTAGTCATTTGACGGGTAAGGGTAAAATGGTAATTTTGGTGAGAATCATTTTAATATTTAATGAGAACCCTTATTTTACCAAGTTACTAGTGTAATGATTAGTTTTTATCGTTAGTGACCGTTCGTTATATTTTACCGTTGTTAGTAATTACCGTTGAGTGGATAGAAACTTTTTGGAATTATGTTAGAATGAGTTAGGCCCATTAGAATTTGGAATTGAGCCCATTAAGGGAGATAACATTAGGGTTGTCATAGGAAAATATCTTTCATTCACTTCACAAAACACTTTCCTAGGGAGAGAGGGAGATAGAGCGAGAAAGAGGTGAAGAGAAGAACAAGAGTGTTGAAGGGAAAGCTTGGGGAATCAATTTGGGTGACCTAGGAGCTGAATTGAAGCAAGGGTTAGAGATAATCAACTTCAAAGGTAAGGGGGTTAGTTATTATCATAATCATGTACAATCTTTGCATTTTCTCATGTTGTATGAAAATGGGTTGGTGAACAATTGTTGTTAAATTCGTGCTCTTGCTGTGATGCTATTTTCTTGTGCTTGAATTGATGATTATGGTATGTTTATGGGTGAAATTACATGTTTCAAAGTATGTATAAATGTTAAGTTATGAAATTATGCTTAATTGATGAAATTTGATATGCTTTGATTGAAAAGAGATGTGATTCATATTCCATTAATGTGGTTATTGTTAACTGATGCTATTGTAAGTGAATTATGATTTGGGTATACTTAATTGTGGATTGATGATGAGAAATAAATTGTTGTTGATGGTTTTGTGAAATTAGTGAAGTTGAGTTAAGTGTTCATGTGAAGGACCAAAATGAACTTTTTGATATATATATGGTTGTTGACTGAAATTTTGTTATTTTTGGATGAATTGAACCTATGAGAATTTCTGTTTTCATGTTGTGGTTATGTTAGTTGAGTCGTTTGGGAGAAAACGGGTTTTTCGTGTGAAATGTCGATGTTTAAGCGTTTTCGCCAATAAGTGATTATGTGAGGTTTTGGAAAATGACTTTTGGGATGGTTGAAACATGAAATTTTTTATAGATTATTTTAGAGTCAAGTGTCAGGATCGTGTAGGTGAAAACGGCATCAAAATCCGATTAACGGTTTGCATTTTACGCGCGAAATAGTGAAAAACGCACTTTTTGGAAAAGCTGTAAGCGAACACTTCAGAAGCACACTTCAGAAGCATACTTCAGAAGCATACTTCAGAAGCAAACTTCAGAAGCAAACTTCAGAAGCACACTTCAGAAGCACACTTCAGAAGCATACTTCAGAAGCACACTTCAGAAGCACACTTCAGAAGCAGGCCAGTTCCAGCATCTCCTGTTTCGCGTTCTTGCGTCTTTTTCACCTATTTCTGTTTCGAATTGGCCTTTGGTGTAAACATGAAAGTTTTAGATAATTTTGTTAGCTTTCTAATGGCGTTGGTTTCAGGTCCAAATGATTTTTAGAACTCGAGTTATGATCAAATTACTACACATGGGTCATGTGAATTTTTGTGAAAACTTAGCATAACTTTTTCTATGAGTCGTGAAACTTTTCCAAACTTGATATTGGGCTTAATGAAGTATTTAGAGGGAATAATTGAGTATGTAAATATGTAATTGAGATGTGATAATGATCATGAGATTTATTTTGCTATCTTACTTGGAATATGAGAATGCTTGAATTGGTGAAACTATATGATATAGTTGATGTTGAGTGACATTGTTGATTATTGATAATATGTTGATGTGTGATGACGAATACTATGATTTATTTGTGTGGGCATGTTTTCTTGATAATGCAATGTTGTGGAGATAATCAATATAATTGGGTGTTGTCCTATATATTGAGTTGAGATTGTGATTTGTTGTCGCATTATCGAGTCCTTACACATGTCCATGCATCATAGTCGTTGTTGCTGTAAAAGGGATGAATCTTTTACTTCGAGATTATTGTAAGGCAGAGGTGAGCCTTACATGCGATGTTGACTTGTCCATCGGAGGTGACGACCTTGTTGAGATTTGGTACCACATGCATTTATGTGTCAATAAGTGCATATCATAGCATGAGTCCTATGTGAAATATGTGATTGGTGATGAATGGAGAAGAATGAAAGTTGATAATGATTGTTTGTGATTGATGTTGTGAATGAATAATTATGATTGGATAATTATTCATGTGATTGATATCTGTGGATATGAACTATCAAGTTGTGATATAAGTATTTATGCATGACTATTATTATTCAAGTACATGATATTATTTGATTTGATTATTATCTGGATTATGATAATGTAATGCTTACCCCCAGTGGTTTTAACCGCCTACTTGCCTGTATGGGTGAGTAGACGTTGTGCAGGAGTAGTCTCGGTGAGTCTTTGCTTGGGATATCGGGAGCTTCCTCCGATATCGGTGTCGTGTCGGCTCTGATCTAGGCTTGTCGTGTCGGTCTAGATTAGGTTATTTATATTTTCGTTGGGATTATTATTTTGTTGATGACTACCCGATGTTTGGGTTTTGAGATTTATCTTTTGGATATGATTTATTTGCTCATGGCATGTATATATTTGATCACTCTGATTTATATTCCGCTGTAACTGTTGAGGTTTACATACATGTCTATCGTTTTTTGAATTTTGAATAAGACGTAATCTCTATTTCTTGAATAAATGTATTATTCGCATGTTTAATTGCTTTAATAGAAATAGGAGCGTTACAAGTTGGTATCAGAGCCATGGTCAGTCGCGTTTAGATTAATTTTTGTTGTGATGTTTCTTATCGGTTAGATGGTTGTGTAGTGCGAACATGGCAGGAGGTCGTGATGATGCGGCGATTGCACAAGCCTTGGCAGCGATGGCTCAGGTTTTGGCTCAATCGAATGAGCAAGCGGCGATTGGTCGTCGGAATGAGGGAGAAGCTGAGGAGCGGAGGCTTGATCGTTTCTTGCGAAACAATCCACCTACGTTCAAGGGAAGGTTCGACCCGGATGGAGCTCAAACATGGTTGCAAGGCATGGAGAGGATCTTTCGTGCTATGGTGACTAGTGATGATCAGAAGGTGAGGTTGGCTACTCACATGCTTGCTGAGGAGGCTGAGTATTGGTGGACCAATGCTAAGGGAAGACTTGAGATTGGTGGAGAGGTTGTGACTTGGACAAGGTTCAAGGCTGAGTTTTTGAGGAAGTACTTTCCAGAGGATTTGAGGACTAGGAAGGAAGTGGAGTTCCTGAATTTGAAGCAAGGGAGTATGTCTGTGGCCGAGTATGCGGCGAAGTTTGAGGAGCTTGCAAGGTTTTGTCCCTACATCAATGCGGAGGATGCTATGGTTTCCAAGTGTGTGAAGTTTGAAAGTGGGCTTAGGCCGGACATCTATCAGTACATGTGTGTTCAGGAGATCCGAGACTTTGATACTTTGGTGCATAAGTATCGTATGTTTGATGATGCTGGGAAAGCTAAGTCTAATTACTACAAGGCTCAGGGTGAAAAGAGAGGAAGAGGACATGGGGCCGGAAAACCTTACAGCAAGGACAAAGGAAAGAAGAGAGAAGCTGGTGGAGGCTCTAGGCCAAGTTTGGCGGAAGTCAAGTGCTTTAAGTGTGGAGCTATGGGTCATTATGCTAGTGATTGCAAGAATGATTTTACTTGTCACAAGTGTGGGAAAGCGGGTCACAAGGCGGTCGATTGCAGAGGTGTTGCAAGAGAGACTACTTGTTACAATTGTGGAGAGAAGGGTCATATTAGTACCAAGTGTACCAAGCCAAAGAAGGCGGCGGGAAAGGTGTTTGCTTTGAACGCCGAGGAGGTGGAGCAGCCGGATAATCTTATCCGAGGTATGTGTTTTATCAATAGTACTCCTTTGATTGCAATTATTGATACTGGTGCTACTCATTCTTTTATCTCGGCTAGTTGTGTTGAACGTTTGGATTTGGTTGTAACTCCTTTGTTGCGTGGAATGGTTATTGACACCCCGGCTAGCGGTTCGGTGACTACTTCTTTTATGTGTGCTAAGTGTCCTGTTAATTTTGGTGATGTTGATTTTGAGTTGGATCTTGTTTGTCTTCCGTTGAAGCATATGGATGTGATTTTTGGTATGGATTGGTTGTTAGCTTTTGGGGTTAGCATTAATTGTTTGACTAGGAGTGTGACTTTTTCTAAGCCGGTAGAAGAGTTAGATAGGAAGTTTTTGACCGCGGAGCAAGTGAAGAAGTCTTTAGATGGTGAGGCTTGTGTGTTTATGATGTTTGCATCTTTGAAGGTTGGTGGTGAGAAAGGGGTTAGTGATTTGCCGGTAGTGCAAGAGTTTCCTGAGGTTTTTCCAGAGGATATTACCGAGTTACCGCCGGAGAGGGAAGTTGAGTTTGCAATTGATTTGGTACCAGGCACGAGTCCTATTTCGATTGCGCCGTATCGGATGTCTGCATCGGAGTTGGGTGAATTGAAGAATCAGTTGGAAGAGTTGCTTGAGAAGCAGTTTATTAGACCGAGTGTTTCACCGTGGGGTGCTCCAGTGTTGTTGGTTAAGAAGAAAGATGGAAGCATGAGGTTGTGTGTGGATTATCGGCAGTTGAACAAGGTGACGATTAAGAATCGGTATCCACTTCCAAGGATTGATGATTTGATGGATCAGCTAGTGGGTGCAGAGGTGTTTAGTAAGATTGATTTGAGATCAGGATATCATCAGATTAGAGTAAAGGCGGAAGATATATCCAAAACTGCGTTCCGAACGAGGTATGGACACTATGAGTATTCTGTGATGCCATTTGGAGTATCTAATGCACCAGGTGTCTTTATGGAATACATGAATAGAATATTTCATCCTTATCTGGACCGTTTTGTGGTGGTGTTCATAGATGATATTTTGGTGTATTCAAAGTCTGAGGAAGAGCATGCTGAGCATTTGAGGATTGTGTTGCAAGTCTTGAAAGAGAACCAGTTGTGTGCCAAGTTATCTAAGTGTGAGTTTTGGTTGAAGGAAGTGAGTTTCCTTGGTCATGTGATTTCTAAGGGTGGTATTTCTGTGGATCCTTCCAAGGTTGATGCAGTGTTGCAGTGGGAGTCTCCTAAGTCTGTTTTTGAGATTAGAAGCTTTCTTGGTTTGGCCGGTTATTATCGGAGGTTCATTGAGGGATTCTCTAAGTTGGCGTTGCCAATGACGCAGTTGACTCGGAAAGGACAGGCTTATGTTTGGGATGCCAAGTGTGAGAAGAGTTTCCAAGAGTTGAAGAAGAGGTTGACTTCAGCTCCGGTGTTGATTTTGCCGAATCCGAAGGAATCGTTTGTTGTGTATTGTGATGCTTCTAAGATGGGTCTTGGTGGTGTGCTTATGCAGAATCGTCAGGTTGTAGCTTATGCTTCGAGGCAATTGAAAGTGCATGAGAAGAATTATCCGACTCATGATTTGGAATTGGCAGCCGTTGTGTATACATTGAAGATTTGGAGACATTATCTGTATGGTTCTAAGTTTGAGGTGTTCAGTGACCACAAGAGTTTGAAGTATTTGTTTGATCAGAAAGAGTTGAATATGAGGCAGAGGAGATGGTTGGAATATCTTAAGGATTTTGATTTTCAGTTGAGTTATCATCCCGGAAAGGCTAATGTTGTTGCGGATGCTTTGAGTAGAAAGACTTTGCATATGTCTGCTTTGATGGTTAAAGAGTTGGAATTGATTGAGCAGTTTCGAGACTTGAGTTTGGTTAGTGAGTTGACACCTGATGGTGTGAGGTTGGGTATGTTGAAGTTGACAAGCAATATTTTGGAAGAGATCAAGAATGGTCAGAAGGAAGATTTGGAACTCGTGAATCGAGTGACGTTGGTTAATCAAGGAAAAGGTGGAGACTTTAGATTGGGTGAGACTGGTGTTTTGATGTTTCGTGATCGAGTTTGTGTGCCGGATGTGTTTGAGCTTAAGAGGCAAATTTTGGACGAAGGTCATAGAAGTAGTTTGAGTATTCATCCAGGAGCAACTAAGATGTATCAGGATTTGAAAAGGTTGTTTTGGTGGCCTGGAATGAAGAAGGAGATTGCTGAGTTTGTTTATGCTTGTTTGGTTTGTCAGAAATCGAAGATTGAACATCAGAGACCGTCGGGTTTGATGCAACCGTTGTTTGTGCCAGAGTGGAAGTGGGATAGCATTTCTATGGATTTTGTTGGAGCGTTGCCTAAGACTAGTAAGGGTTTCGATTCGATTTGGGTGATTGTTGATCGGTTGACGAAGTCAGCGCATTTTGTTCCTATCAAGACTGGTATGTCGGTAGCGAAGTTGGCTGAGATCTACATTGAGCAGATTGTTAGATTGCATGGTATTCCTTCTAGTATTGTGTCGGATCGGGATCCGAGGTTTACTTCTAAATTTTGGGAGAGTTTGCAAGCTGCTTTGGGAACTAAGTTGAGATTGAGTTCTGCTTACCATCCTCAGACCGATGGGCAGACAGAAAGGACTATTCAGAGTTTGGAGGATTTGTTGAGAGCTTGTGTTTTGGAGCAAGGTGTCAGTTGGGACGAATGTTTACCGTTGATTGAGTTTACTTACAACAACAGTTTTCATGCTAGTATCGGTATGGCACCGTTTGAGGCTTTGTATGGTCGGAGGTGTAGGACACCGTTGTGTTGGTTTGAATCCGGAGAAAGTGCTTTGTTTGGGCCGGAAGTTGTGCAAGAAACTACGGAGAAGGTTAAGATAATTCAGGAGAAGATGAAGGCGTCTCAGAGTAGACAGAAGAGTTATCATGATAAGAGGAGAAAGGATATTGAGTTTCAAGTTGGTGATCATGTGTTTTTGAGGGTGAATCCTGTGACCGGAGTTGGTCGTGCTTTAAAGTGTAGGAAGTTGACTCCTCGTTTTGTTGGGCCGTTTGATGTCATTGAGAAGGTTGGGGTTGTAGCGTACCGGATTGCGTTGCCACCGTCTTTGTCGAATCTTCATAATGTGTTTCATGTGTCTCAGTTGAGGAAGTATGTGCATGATGCGTCTCATGTGATTCAAGTGGATGAGTTGGAAGTAAGAGATAATTTGACGGTTGAGACTTTGCCGATTAGGATTGAGGATCGCGAGTTGAAGCGTTTGCGTGGCAAGGAGATTGCTTTGGTCAAGGTGATTTGGGTTGGACCAACTGGAGAGAGTGCCACTTGGGAACCGGAGAGTAGGATGAGAGTTTCGTATCCGGAGTTGTTTCCTTCAGGTAAATTTTCGAGGGCGAAAATTCTTTTTAGGGGGGAGAGTTGTAACAGCCCAATTTTTAGCTAGATTTATTTTAATTACTTTTAATTGTGTTTGTGTGTGATTAATTGTGCTTGTGTGTATTTAATTGTCGTCGGGTGCATCTACGTGGATTACCGTATTAGAAGAGTATTTTAGTCATTTGACGGGTAAGGGTAAAATGGTAATTTTGGTGAGAATCATTTTAATATTTAATGAGAACCCTTATTTTACCAAGTTACTAGTGTAATGATTAGTTTTTATCGTTAGTGACCGTTCGTTATATTTTACCGTTGTTAGTAATTACCGTTGAGTGGATAGAAACTTTTTGGAATTATGTTAGAATGAGTTAGGCCCATTAGAATTTGGAATTGAGCCCATTAAGGGAGATAACATTAGGGTTGTCATAGGAAAATATCTTTCATTCACTTCACAAAACACTTTCCTAGGGAGAGAGGGAGATAGAGCGAGAAAGAGGTGAAGAGAAGAACAAGAGTGTTGAAGGGAAAGCTTGGGGAATCAATTTGGGTGACCTAGGAGCTGAATTGAAGCAAGGGTTAGAGATAATCAACTTCAAAGGTAAGGGGGTTAGTTATTATCATAATCATGTACAATCTTTGCATTTTCTCATGTTGTATGAAAATGGGTTGGTGAACAATTGTTGTTAAATTCGTGCTCTTGCTGTGATGCTATTTTCTTGTGCTTGAATTGATGATTATGGTATGTTTATGGGTGAAATTACATGTTTCAAAGTATGTATAAATGTTAAGTTATGAAATTATGCTTAATTGATGAAATTTGATATGCTTTGATTGAAAAGAGATGTGATTCATATTCCATTAATGTGGTTATTGTTAACTGATGCTATTGTAAGTGAATTATGATTTGGGTATACTTAATTGTGGATTGATGATGAGAAATAAATTGTTGTTGATGGTTTTGTGAAATTAGTGAAGTTGAGTTAAGTGTTCATGTGAAGGACCAAAATGAACTTTTTGATATATATATGGTTGTTGACTGAAATTTTGTTATTTTTGGATGAATTGAACCTATGAGAATTTCTGTTTTCATGTTGTGGTTATGTTAGTTGAGTCGTTTGGGAGAAAACGGGTTTTTCGTGTGAAATGTCGATGTTTAAGCGTTTTCGCCAATAAGTGATTATGTGAGGTTTTGGAAAATGACTTTTGGGATGGTTGAAACATGAAATTTTTTATAGATTATGTTAGAGTCAAGTGTCAGGATCGTGTAGGTGAAAACGGCATCAAAATCCGATTAACGGTTTGCATTTTACGCGCGAAATAGTGAAAAACGCACTTTTTGGAAAAGCTGTAAGCGAACACTTCAGAAGCACACTTCAGAAGCATCACTTCAGAAGCATACTTCAGAAGCA
>NW_024340369.1:0-113505 GCF_003473485.1 Medicago truncatula
AACTAGAATGAACTATATTAGGCATTTGGCAAGAATTCAAGCCAAAAAATCGTGTGTTTCGGCCGCGGGTTTTCGCCAATTTCGACCAAAAATCGAATGTTTAAAGTCCTCAATCATCAAAATTGATCCGAGGCATAACCCGAGGCTCTAACACATCGAAATCGCTCGTTTCGTGGCATTTGTACAAGTTGTGAAATTGTTAAAATAATTTTATCAAAACAATAAGTCTTCAACAACAACAACAATTCATTTCTTCCAATTGAACACAATTCACAACAACATCTCAACATAATTCACACCCAAGTCATGCAATGAGATCATCATTAACAATTAACCACAACCACAACTTATGATCATGCATTCCATCATATTTCAACAACAACATGTCGTAATTCACCAATTTCACAAAACCACCAACAACAATCCATTTCTCAACAACAATCATGATATATGAACACCCAAGCCACAATCATAAACAAGAACATGTATCAGCAACAACAACATCAATTGAAACATGATTCTCACCTCAATTCAGCAAAAACATGTCATAATTCATCAATTAAGCATAATTTCACAACTACCCATTTTCACACATTATGAACATGTTATTTCATCACCAACAATTCATTTATCATTCAATTAACATACTCAAACTTATCACCAAAACAAGAGCATGAAATTCAAAGATTGGGTTCATATAAATACTACTCAATTAACCACTTTTTCATACAAACTAAGAAAATTGCAAACAAAACAATTATGATTATGATGAAGACTAACCCCCTTACCTTAGATAATGATTAATCCAAAATTAAGCTTCACTTTAGCTCCTAATTCTTCAATCTTCAAGTTTCCCCTTTCTCTAACCCTTGTTCTTCCTTTCTCCCACTTTCTCTCTCTACCTCTCTCTAACTTTGTGAAATGAAAAGGAATGAATGAATTTCTCTCCAAGTTTTAGGTTTAGATATGCTCCATCTCAATTGGGCTCAATTCTAGACCCTAGTGGGCTTAACCCATTTTAACATAATTCTAAAAAGTTTCTATACACTCAACGGTAAATTACTAACAACGGTAAAATATAACCAACGGTCACTAAATGGTAAAAACTAATTACTACACTAGTAATTTAGTAAAATAATGGTTCTCACTAAACACTAAAAATAATTCTCACCAAAATTACAATTTTCCCTTACTCGCTAAATGACCAAAATACCCTTCTAATACGGATATCCATGAAAATGGACCCAATGAAGAATAATCACACACAAACACATAAAACACATAATAAAAGTAATTAAAATAAAACTAGCTAAAAATCGGGCTGTTACATTAGGCATTTGGCAAGAATTCAAGCCAAAAAAGTTCGGATTAAATTTTGGTCACCAAAGGTTCCTCCTTTCGAGACGAACTTAATTTAAACTTTATTTTAGGGAAGTAACTTGTTAATTAGGTCCATAATCATCATAAAATTAGTATTACATAACTAGAATGAACTATATTATGCATTTGGCAAGAATCCAAGCCAAAAAAGTGAGGATAAATTTTGGTCAACAAAGGTTCCTCCTTTCGAGACGAACTTAATTTAAACTTTATTTTAGGGAAGTAACTTGTTAATTAGGTCCATAATCATCATAAAATTAGTATTACATAACTAGAATGAACTATTTTAGGCAGTTGGCAAGAATCCAAGCCAAAAAAGTTCAGATTAAATTTTGGTCACCGAAGGTTTCTCCTTTCGAGACGAACTTAATTTAAACTTTATTTTAGGGAAGTAACTTGTTAATTAGGTCCATAATCATCATAAAATTAGTATTAAATAACTAGAATGAACTATATTAGGCATTTGGCAAGAATCCAAGCCAAAAAAAGGTAGGATAATTTTTGGTCACCAAAGGTTCCTCCTTTGGTGACGAACTTAATTTAAACTTTATTTTAGGGAAGTAACTTGTTAATTAGGTCCATAATCATCATAAAATTAGTATTACATAACTAGAATGAACTATATTAGGCATTTGGCAAGAATCCAAGCCTAGAAAGTTCGGATTAAATTTTGGCACCAAAGGTTCCTCCTTTCGAGACGAACTTGATTTAAACTTTATTTTAGGGAAGTAACTTGTTAATTAAGTTCATAATCATCATAAAATTAGTATTACATAACTAGAATGAACTATATTAGGCATTTGGCAAGAATTCAAGCCAAAAAATCGTGTGTTTCGGCCGCGGGTTTTCGCCAATTTCGACCAAAAATCGAATGTTTAAAGTCCTCAATCATCAAAATTGATCCGAGGCATAACCCGAGGCTCTAACACATCGAAATCGCTCGTTTCGTGGCATTTGTACAAGTTATGAAATTGTTAAAATAATTTTATCAAAACAATAAGTCTTCAACAACAACAAGAATTCATTTCTTCCAATTGAACACAATTCACAACAACATCTCAACATAATTCACACCCAAGTCATGCAATGAGATCATCATTAACAATTAACCACAACCACAACTTATGATCATGCATTCCATCATATTTCAACAACAACATGTCGTAATTCACCAATTTCACAAAACCACCAACAACAATCCATTTCTCAACAACAATCATGATATATGAACACCCAAGCCATAATCATAAACAAGAACATGTATCAGCAACAACAACATTAATTGAAACTTGATTCTCACCTCAATTCAGCAACAACATGTCATAATTCATCAATTAATCATAATTTCACAACTACCCATTTTCACACATTATGAACATGTTATTTCATCACCAACAATTCATTTATCATTCAATTAACATACTCAAACTTATCACCAAAACAAGAGCATGAAATTCAAAGATTGGGTTCATATAAATACTACTCAATTAACCACTTTTTCATACAAACTAAGAAAATTGCAAACAAAACAATTATGATTATGATGAAGACTAACCCCCTTACCTTAGATAATGATTAATCCAAACTTAAGCTTCACTTTAGCTCCTAATTCTTCAATCTTCAAGTTTCCCCCTTTCTCTAACCCTTGTTCTTCCTTTCTCCCACTTTCTCTCTCTACCTCTCTCTAACTTTGTGAAATGAAAAGGAATGAATGAATTTCTCTCCAAGTTTTAGGTTTAGATATGCTCCATCTCAATTGGGCTCAATTCTAGACCCTAGTGGGCTTAACCCATTCTAACATAATTCTAAAAAGTTTCTATACACTCAACGGTAAATTACTAACAACGGTAAAATATAACCAACGGTCACTAAATGGTAAAAACTAATTACTACACTAGTAATTTAGTAAAATAATGGTTCTCACTAAACACTAAAAATAATTCTCACCAAAATTACTATTTTCCCTTACTCGCTAAATGACCAAAATACCCTTCTAATACGGAAATCCATGAAAATGGACCCAATGAAGAACAATCACACACAAACACATAAAACACATAATAAAAGTAATTGAAATAAAACTAGCTAAAAATCGGGCTGTTACATTAGGCATTTGGCAAGAATCCAAGCCAAAAAAGTTCGGATTAAATTTTGGTCACCAAAGGTTCCTCCTTTCGAGACGAACTTAATTTAAACTTTCTTTTAGGGAAGTAACTTGTTAATTAGGTCCATAATCATCATAAAATTAGTATTACATAACTAGAATGAACTATATTATGCATTTGGCAAGAATCCAAGCCAAAAAAGTGAGGATAAATTTTGGTCAACAAAGGTTCCTCCTTTCGAGACGAACTTAATTTAAACTTTATTTTAGGGAAGTAACTTGTTAATTAGGTCCATAATCATCATAAAATTAGTATTACATAACTAGAATGAACTATTTTAGGCAGTTGGCAAGAATCCAAGCCAAAAAAGTTCGGATTAAATTTTGGTCACCGATGGTTTCTCCTTTCGAGACGAACTTAATTTAAACTTTATTTTAGGGAAGTAACTTGTTAATTAGGTCCATAATCATCATAAAATTAGTATTAAATAACTAGAATGAACTATATTAGGCATTTGGCAAGAATACAAGCCAAAAAAAGGTAGGATAAGTTTTGGTCACCAAAGGTTCTTCCTTTGGTGACGAACTTAATTTAAACTTTATTTTAGGGAAGTAACTTGTTAATTAGGTCCATAATCATCATAAAATTAGTATTACATAACTAGAATGAACTATATTAGGCATTTGGCAAGAATCCAAGCCTAGAAAGTTCGGATTAAATTTTGGCACCAAAGGTTCCTCCTTTCGAGACGAACTTGATTTAAACTTTATTTTAGGGAAGTAACTTGTTAATTAGGTCCATAATCATCATAAAATTAGTATTACATAACTAGAATGAACTATATTAGGCATTTGGCAAGAATTCAAGCCAAAAAATCGTGTGTTTCGGCCGCGGGTTTTCGCCAATTTCGACCAAAAATCGAATGTTTAAAGTCCTCAATCATCAAAATTGATCCGAGGCATAACCCGAGGCTCTAACACATCGAAATCGCTCGTTTCGTGGCATTTGTACAAGTTATGAAATTGTTAAAATAATTTTATCAAAACAATAAGTCTTCAACAACAACAAGAATTCATTTCTTCCAATTGAACACAATTCACAACAACATCTCAACATAATTCACACCCAAGTCATGCAATGAGATCATCATTAACAATTAACCACAACCACAACTTATGATCATGCATTCCATCATATTTCAACAACAACATGTCGTAATTCACCAATTTCACAAAACCACCAACAACAATCCATTTCTCAACAACAATCATGATATATGAACACCCAAGCCATAATCATAAACAAGAACATGTATCAGCAACAACAACATCAATTGAAACTTGATTCTCACCTCAATTCAGCAACAACATGTCATAATTCATCAATTAAGCATAATTTCACAACTACCCATTTTCACACATTATGAACATGTTATTTCATCACCAACAATTCATTTATCATTCAATTAACATACTCAAACTTATCACCAAAACAAGAGCATGAAATTCAAAGATTGGGTTCATATAAATACTACTCAATTAACCACTTTTTCATACAAACTAAGAAAATTGCAAACAAAACAATTATGATTATGATGAAGACTAACCCCCTTACCTTAGATAATGATTAATCCAAAATTAAGCTGCACTTTAGCTCCTAATTCTTCAATCTTCAAGTTTCCCCCTTTCTCTAACCCTTGTTCTTCCTTTCTCCCACTTTCTCTCTCTACCTCTCTCTAACTTTGTGAAATGAAAAGGAATGAATGAATTTCTCTCCAAGTTTTAGGTTTAGATATGCTCCATCTCAATTGGGCTCAATTCTAGACCCTAGTGGGCTTAACCCATTCTAACATAATTCTAAAAAGTTTCTATACACTCAACGGTAAATTACTAACAACGGTAAAATATAACCAACGGTCACTAAATGGTAAAAACTAATTACTACACTAGTAATTTAGTAAAATAATGGTTCTCACTAAACACTAAAAATAATTCTCACCAAAATTACTATTTTCCCTTACTCGCTAAATGACCAAAATACCCTTCTAATACGGAAATCCATGAAAATGGACCCAATGAAGAACAATCACACACAAACACATAAAACACATAATAAAAGTAATTGAAATAAAACTAGCTAAAAATCGGGCTGTTACATTAGGCATTTGGCAAGAATCCAAGCCAAAAAAGTTCGGATTAAATTTTGGTCACCAAAGGTTCCTCCTTTCGAGACGAACTTAATTTAAACTTTCTTTTAGGGAAGTAACTTGTTAATTAGGTCCATAATCATCATAAAATTAGTATTACATAACTAGAATGAACTATATTATGCATTTGGCAAGAATCCAAGCCAAAAAAGTGAGGATAAATTTTGGTCAACAAAGGTTCCTCCTTTCGAGACGAACTTAATTTAAACTTTATTTTAGGGAAGTAACTTGTTAATTAGGTCCATAATCATCATAAAATTAGTATTACATAACTAGAATGAACTATTTTAGGCAGTTGGCAAGAATCCAAGCCAAAAAAGTTCGGATTAAATTTTGGTCACCGATGGTTTCTCCTTTCGAGACGAACTTAATTTAAACTTTATTTTAGGGAAGTAACTTGTTAATTAGGTCCATAATCATCATAAAATTAGTATTAAATAACTAGAATGAACTATATTAGGCATTTGGCAAGAATACAAGCCAAAAAAAGGTAGGATAAGTTTTGGTCACCAAAGGTTCTTCCTTTGGTGACGAACTTAATTTAAACTTTATTTTAGGGAAGTAACTTGTTAATTAGGTCCATAATCATCATAAAATTAGTATTACATAACTAGAATGAACTATATTAGGCATTTGGCAAGAATCCAAGCCTAGAAAGTTCGGATTAAATTTTGGCACCAAAGGTTCCTCCTTTCGAGACGAACTTGATTTAAACTTTATTTTAGGGAAGTAACTTGTTAATTAGGTCCATAATCATCATAAAATAGTATTACATAACTAGAATGAACTATATTAGGCATTTGGCAAGAATTCAAGCCAAAAAATCGTGTGTTTCGGCCGCGGGTTTTCGCCAATTTCGACCAAAAATCGAATGTTTAAAGTCCTCAATCAGCAAAATTGATCCGAGGCATAACCCGAGGCTCTAACACATCGAAATCGCTCGTTTCGTGGCATTTGTACAAGTTATGAAATTGTTAAAATAATTTTATCAAAACAATAAGTCTTCAACAACAACAAGAATTCATTTCTTCCAATTGAACACAATTCACAACAACATCTCAACATAATTCACACCCAAGTCATGCAATGAGATCATCATTAACAATTAACCACAACCACAACTTATGATCATGCATTCCATCATATTTCAACAACAACATGTCGTAATTCACCAATTTCACAAAACCACCAACAACAATCCATTTCTCAACAACAATCATGATATATGAACACCCAAGCCATAATCATAAACAAGAACATGTATCAGCAACAACAACATCAATTGAAACTTGATTCTCACCTCAATTCAGCAACAACATGTCATAATTCATCAATTAAGCATAATTTCACAACTACCCATTTTCACACATTATGAACATGTTATTTCATCACCAACAATTCATTTATCATTCAATTAACATACTCAAACTTATCACCAAAACAAGAGCATGAAATTCAAAGATTGGGTTCATATAAATACTACTCAATTAACCACTTTTTCATACAAACTAAGAAAATTGCAAACAAAACAATTATGATTATGATGAAGACTAACCCCCTTACCTTAGATAATGATTAATCCAAAATTAAGCTGCACTTTAGCTCCTAATTCTTCAATCTTCAAGTTTCCCCCTTTCTCTAACCCTTGTTCTTCCTTTCTCCCACTTTCTCTCTCTACCTCTCTCTAACTTTGTGAAATGACACTACAACATTTTCATCTTACGGAAACGCCAAAAAAGCGTAGCAAAATGTGAAAAAACTGTTGCTGTTGTCTACCAGAACGCTTTTCTATCTGTGGCAAACTGAGGCGTTGTCTTATCTTTCCAGAACGGTTTTCATTACAAAGGGCAACGATGTGGGATTAACCGTAGTTTTAGTGTTTAAAAGAAAACGGTTTTCAAAGGTAAAAACAACAACGTTATTTTTCCGTTATGAAGAACAAAAGCGTAGCAATAGGTATCCTTTGGAAACGCTTTTCTAGGGGATGTCGCTACGCCTCTCACCGTTGCTATTGCGGAAACCGTTCTGGAAGACCTTTATCTAATTGCCTTTATATAAGTACCCCCAACAGTCAAAAAGTGTTGCAAAACACTTTTTTTTCAAAAAAAAAAAATGTCTCGTATATAAATTAAAAAAGAAAATAAAGTCTGAAAAAAGCAATAACATAGATAAAAAAAAAGAACTTTATTAATATAAAATTGTAATCTGATACTAAATAAATATATTACAGAAAATGAAATAGTTGTTGATCATCATTGATCACAATGAAAGTAACATTTACACAATTACATACGTAATAATATTTTTGGATTTCTAATGAATACCCTTAAAGATAATGACAATTATCATTAATCACATTCAATATAACATCTTCAAAGTGACCACCAATATCCATCAGGAAAACAAAAAAACAAGCACCAAATTTATATATCTTCATCTTGTTCTTCCAAATCTTGAAATTCTTCGTCCATATCATCAATATTCTTCTAGAATAAAATGAAAATGTTCAATAAGTTATGTGTACAAAAATTCCCTTGGACAATACAAATTCCAAACATGGTAATAGCAAATAGAGGCAAAGAACCATACACGGGTAAACAAAAATGTTATATTTGAGCACATAAGATTATTACTTTTCTATATCATAAGAAACTTAAACAGATCAAAACAAAGAGAAAGAGATGAAAACCTTATTTATTTTTTGCTTTAGATGTATCAACTTGCCGAGCCTCATTGAAGGCTACAAAATTGATGATTAACCTGCCAATAATAATAATAAATCAGTGAGAAAACACAAATGCAACAAAATAATTAAGGCAATATCGGTGAGATAACACAAATACAACAATATAGGAAACCAATGGAGATATACAGGACAACGAGTTAGATTTTCAATGTAAATCTCTTGACGTTCAGGTGTCACTCCTTTTCCCTTTTCATCTAAAAACCAAAGAAACAAGTTATATGTTTATTTTTATGAGGTTTGAAAGGAACTTATGCAGTTTGAGAATAGATTTGAAAGCAGGTAAACAATTTTTAAACAAGTGACTATCCAACACTCAAAATCACCCAACACCCATGTTTGTTCACACACAACATATCAATTCAACTCAGCCCATCACAATCAAAAGAATATATCTTATATGTCAAAGTCAGAAAAATATAAAACCAGTATCACAGCAACATAGTATATGATAAAAAGAAGTAGCTCAATTAACATATTCATTCCACCTTATAGCTGCAATTCAAAAAGAATTTGCCACTGAAAAAGAAACATCTCACATACAGTTTAAAAATATATATATATATTACAATTCTATAGTTTCCAATTAACCAAATTATAAAATATTATTAAAAACCAAGTAAGCAAATGAGAAAAGTCACAACCTCCAAAATTTAGTTATGGAACAAGAACATGTTAGTGCTTCAATTATATGGCATGTTCGCAAGGTACTTAAATTCACTCTAACTATCACATGTTTGTTACATAATAACAGCACCATAAACTTTTCAAACTAGTATCAATTAGAGATTGCTCCATTGTTTCAAACATAGTCATAAACTAGTTGTGATAGAGACACGTCACACCTGGCAAGACACACCACAAACTCAACTCTGAATATCCATATACTTCTTGGTAAATTGCACACATCAACAATGAAATGAAGTTCCTGTGACATCATAAAAAATTAACACCAATAACTTTGTATTTAAGCTGATCAAAATTTTCATCCATGAAGAATACTAGCAAATATGTGTATAATATATTATAAAATTCACTAAACTTAATTTGATTTAATTTTAGTTGCAGGCCTTTGAAGTAAAATACACAATTTGTACAAGGGGTGAATACTAAATAATGATTACATAGTTAAGATTTTTACCTGCATGCCACATGTTGGTTTAACATCAAAGCTTGTCAAATACTGACAAAAGCTTATAAGACATTGAGTGTATATGAGTAGTCCATGAATATGTATTCCACTCTTTTCAAACTTCAAAATTACATGTTCTTTCTTGGTAGGAAAAATATTATGAGACGTATTAACAGCAACTTTTTATTAATGTTCCTGATGAAGATAAAAACAAAGCTCGTAGAAACAAATACTTGTTGGATGCTCTCATGTGACATTTCCTCAACCAACAAGCACATACCTATGAAGAAGCAATTAAAAAATGAATATGCCAGAATCAAATATCAGAAAACACCATGAATAACACAAATTTTAGCAAACCAATAACCATAAAATACCCAAATCAGAACTTTAACACAAGCAAAATCATTCTTAAAAAAAAAAAAAAAAGGCATTACATCTTATATTAGAAGACTGATGTGAATATTAAGGTTTTCAAAAATGGGGATTTTGGGTTTCTACAAAATCTCTCCCGATATGTGAAGAGGAAAAACGACTACAAGGAAGAAGGAGATGACGGTGGCTCTCTCACATGACAACAAAGGAAACGGAAGGATACTATTTTCAACTCCTAAGCATAAGCAAGTATATCTTTTTTAATTCTTTTCAGCAACGTGTAGACTCCATCTACTTTGAATTAATTCTATTGACTTATATATGGTAGAAATATCAAACTTATTTGGGCCAGGAAAAAAGAGGAAGAACATAAAATAAGCAATCTACAAGAAAAAAATGAAAGCTGGTTATGTAGTACCTTATGTTTGGAACCTAATTTCTTGTAATCACCAGGATCTAATCCCTTGCAGTCAATCTTCACAAAACGACTTCGTCCAAAAGCATCTCCAGCATCCTTTACAAGCATTATGTATACTCCATTTTTGACTGCAACAAGACAGAAGTAAATGAGATGTTTAAATAAAGAAATAAAATCTATAACCAATGTCTTAGAAAATATGAACGAACACCAAAGAAATTGAAATCAACAAAAACTTTGCAGACAATATTCAAATAAGCTTGAAATAAGCTTGGCACCCACCATTTACTCTACTAATCAAGAGTGTGCTAAAACAGTCAACAAATAAGATTGAAATAAGATAACATATTTCCCTAGCAGATAGTATTACTTCTACACCAGCTTCCAACACAAGTTGTCGTTCCTTTATTTGCAATTTTGGAAACTTCTTTCTCTGCAATTTATCAAGAATTCTTCCCACTACTAGAAGTCAATTTCTTCTTATTGTTGTTCCTTGGTCCTATTATAAAGTGGATTTCCATCATAATGACTAGTGACTGATAAATGCATAAAAATATGTATATCAGGGAAATGCAATTATCTAAAATCTAGAACTAGAATTCTATCTATGACCATTCCAAGGTTGATAGGAGCTAAGTCTTAGTGTCATTGGTTACATAAATCTATCCCAAAGCATTTAAAAGTGAAAACTTAAAATAACAAAAATCATCATCATTTTATAATTCAAGCCAGTTTCCAATTGCCTCAAAAACAACCTATTACAGTTATACAATTAATGAAAATCAAGAATGAACGAAAAGGAACTGATCCAAAATTTCCATTTCAAATCAGCATTAGCTGCTTGTAGAAACCGATTCTTCTTTTCAAAAATCAAAAACATCTTCACCTACTGAGAGTTGAAAAAAACACTGAAATAAACCATCACAAAGTTAGGGATTTGACAAAAAAAAAACTTCGTAAGAAACAAAAAAATTGAAAAGGAAACAAGCTCAGAATAACTCACAAAGGGCTCTTTTAGTAGTGATTTTGGTGTTGGTAATGGCGCTCCATCACCGTCGAGGTCGTGTCCTTCTATGTCATAAATACGTTTTTCGGCAACTTCAAAAGAGGCGAGAGAGGAAGAAGAGACCATAAAGGAAGAAGAGAAGAAGAAGATCAAGATTTGTATGTGGATATCAAATATAGCCATAGATCTAACACTAGAATCATCACTAAGTTGTACATAATTGTTTTCACTATTCTTAATCCCAATTTTTCATTGAAATCAAAAGCACCAAATCTAACATTCTCACAAATCAATATCTAACAATGAAAAACATAACATTCTCAAATTTTCAGCATAAAATCCCAACAAAAATAAAATAAATGAATCAAAAAATAGTTATCACGCAACTTATACAAAAAATAGTTATCATGCAATTTACACAAGTTTCTATTGATTTGTCTATTGTTAAGAGATCTAAGACCTCTTTTCTTTTCTAGTAGTCTATCTGTTTCACCATAAAACAAGTAAGTAAAAATTTTTCAAGTAGTACCTACAAGAGTACTTGAACAACATGCTTTTCATTGGTGTGATGAACTCAAAATGCATCTGCTTAGCTATCTCACTCTGTAAAATCAAAACCCCCAAAAGTTATGAAACTAAAACAGTAAATCAACTGAAACAACACAAATTGGATGAAATAAATTGGATCATTATGTAACTCTACAAGAATAACCATACATGTATATATCCCTCATCATATCTAACACAACAAGCAAATTTTAAACCAAGAAAAACAAAGCATACTATAAAAAAAATACCCAATACCTGAAATTTCTTCAAGAATCTCCTCAAAGTCACAATAAATTTAAGATTTAATGAACAGGAGAAAAACCAAAACCTAACAAAAATAAAAATCTAAGTATGAGTTTTTTTAGAACGAAATAATAGAGATTTTGTGGTTTTTACATATGTGATGTATACATATTGTTGTTTTTGGGGGTTTTAGAACATAAATACAACAATTGTCGAAAATCAGTACAATTGTCGATAACACACCGAGCCAGCAAAAGGGTTTTGAATCAAAGAAGACTTACCTTGATAAGGTCGGGAAGAATACATAAACATGTGCGAGCAATCAAAAGGGTTTCAAATGGGTTGAGGATTCGAATGGTTTCTGCATGAGTTTCAAAGGGGTTCTGAGATTCGAATTGGTTCGAATCGGTTGAAGCTTTTGAGATTTTCGAATGGGTTGAAGAATTATGATTTTTCAAGTGGGTTGAAGATTTCGGAGTTTCGAAAGTTCGCAGAAGATTAAGGGTTCCAACGGATTGAATCTTTTGAGATTTTCGTTTGGCTTATGAGGTTCGAATGGGTTGAGCGTTTGAACGGAAAGTGAGCTTCTGAGAATAGCTTATGCGTTTGGTTTTAGTTTTTCTTGATTGATTGAGTTTTTTTTTTTTTTTTTGACAAAAGTGTTTTTTTCTTTTAAGAGGAAATTGTTTGTTTTTTTTTTTTTTTTGACTAGAGAGTTGTTGGGTATTTTTTGAGGAAAATTATCTTTCATCAAAAATAGCGCTAATTATTAGTTTTTTAAAATAGTAATTTTTTTTGTTATATTAAGATTTTTTGTTATAATTTTTAAGAATGGTATTTAACAAAGTAGTTACTCATACTTTTATTAAAAATAATTAAAAATTATACTAGAACGGTTAATACGTGTTGACGAAAATAACAAACAAAAATCCGTTCTCGTTTCTTATACCACAACGCTTTCGAGTTGTTACGAATAAATTGAAAAAAATATTATACCCTATTACAACATAATCAGAAAATCGTTGTTCATGGGACTCTACCAAAACGGTTTTTTTACCTTCCAAAATTTAGGTGTTGTCGTAGGGTCAAAATGTTGTAGTGTGAAAAGGAATGAATGAATTTCTCTCCAAGTTTTAGGTTTAGATATGCTCCATCTCAATTGGGCTCAATTCTAGACCCTAGTGGGCTTAACCCATTCTAACATAATTCTAAAAAGTTTCTATACACTCAACGGTAAATTACTAACAACGGTAAAATATAACCAACGGTCACTAAACGGTAAAAATTAATTACTACACTAGTAACTTAGTAAAATAATGGTTCTCACTAAACACTAAAAATAATTCTCACCAAAATTACTATTTTCCCTTACTCGCTAAATGACCAAAATACCCTTCTAATACGGAAATCCATGAAAATGGACCCAATGAAGAATAATCACACACAAACACATAAAACACATAATAAAAGTAATTGAAATAAAACTAGCTAAAAATAGGGCTGTTACATTAGGCATTTGGCAAGAATTCAAGCCAAAAAAGTTCGGATTAAATTTTGGTCACCAAAGGTTCCTCCTTTCGAGACGAACTTAATTTAAACTTTATTTTAGGGAAGTAACTTGTTAATTAGGTCCATAATCATCATAAAATTAGTATTACATAACTAGAATGAACTATATTATGCATTTGGCAAGAATCCAAGCCAAAAAAGTGAGGATAAATTTTGGTCAACAAAGGTTCCTCCTTTCGAGACGAACTTAATTTAAACTTTATTTTAGGGAATTAACTTGTTAATTAGGTTCATAATCATCATAAAATTAGTATTACATAACTAGAATGAACTATTTTAGGCAGTTGGCAAGAATCCAAGCCAAAAAAGTTCGGATTAAATTTTGGTCACCGAAGGTTTCTCCTTTCGAGACGAACTTAATTTAAACTTTATTTTAGGGAAGTAACTTGTTAATTAGGTCCATAATCATCATAAAATTGGTATTAAATAACTAGAATGAACTATATTAGGCAGTTGGCAAGAATACAAGCCAAAAAAAGGTAGGATAATTTTTGGTCACCAAAGGTTCCTCCTTTGGTGACGAACTTAATTTAAACTTTATTTTAGGGAAGTAACTTGTTAATTAGGTCCATAATCATCATAAAATTAGTATTACATAACTAGAATGAACTATATTAGGCATTTGGCAAGAATCCAAGCCTAGAAAGTTCGGATTAAATTTTGGCACCAAAGGTTCCTACTTTCGAGACGAACTTGATTTAAACTTTATTTTAGGGAAGTAACTTGTTAATTAGGTCCATAATCATCATAAAATTAGTATTACATAACTAGAATGAACTATATTAGGCATTTGGCAAGAATTCAAGCCAAAAAATCGTGTGTTTCGGCCGCGGGTTTTCGCCAATTTCGACCAAAAATCGAATGTTTAAAGTCCTCAATCATCAAAATTGATCCGAGGCATAACCCGAGGCTCTAACACATCGAAATCGCTCGTTTCGTGGCATTTGTACAAGTTATGAAATTGTTAAAATAATTTTATCAAAACAATAAGTCTTCAACAACAACAACAATTCATTTCTTCCAATTGAACACAATTCACAACAACATCTCAACATAATTCACACCCAAGTCATGCAATGAGATCATCATTAACAATTAACCACAACCACAACTTATGATCATGCATTCCATCATATTTCAACAACAACATGTCGTAATTCACCAATTTCACAAAACCACCAACAACAATCCATTTCTCAACAACAATCATGATATATGAACACCCAAGCCATAATCATAAACAAGAACATGTATCAGCAACAACAACATCAATTGAAACTTGATTCTCACCTCAATTCAGCAACAACATGTCATAATTCATCAATTAAGCATAATTTCACAACTACCCATTTTCACACATTATGAACATGTTATTTCATCACCAACAATTCATTTATCATTCAATTAACATACTCAAACTTATCACCAAAACAAGAGCATGAAATTCAAAGATTGGGTTCATATAAATACTACTCAATTAAGCACTTTTCCATACAAACTAAGAAAATTGCAAACAAAACAATTATGATTATGATGAAGACTAACCCCCCTTACCTTAGATAATGATTAATCCAAACTTAAGCTTCACTTTAGCTCCTAATTCTTCAATCTTCAAGTTTCCCCCTTTCTCTAACCCTTGTTCTTCCTTTCTCCCACTTTCTCTCTCTACCTCTCTCTAACTTTGTGAAATGAAAATGAATGAATTTCTCTCCAAGTTTTAGGTTTAGATATGCTCCATCTCAATTGGGCTCAATTCTAGACCCTAGTGGGCTTAACCCATTCTAACATAATTCTAAAAAGTTTCTATACACTCAACGGTAAATTACTAACAACGGTAAAGTATAACCAACGGTCACTAAACGGTAAAAATTAATTACTACACTAGTAACTTAGTAAAATAATGGTTCTCACTAAACACTAAAAATAATTCTCACCAAAATTACTATTTTCCCTTACTCGCTAAATGACCAAAATACCCTTCTAATACGGAAATCCATGAAAATGGACCCAATGAAGAATAATCACACACAAACACATAAAACACATAATAAAAGTAATTAAAATAAATGTAGCTAAAAATCGGGCTGTTACATTAGGCATTTGGCAAGAATCCAAGCCAAAAAAGTTCGGATTAAATTTTGGTCACCAAAGGTTCCTCCTTTCGAGACGAACTTAATTTAAACTTTATTTTAGGAAAGTAACTTGTTAATTAGGTCCATAATCATCATAAAATTAGTATTACATAACTAGAATGAACTATATTATGCATTTGGCAAGAATCCAAGCCAAAAAAGTGAGGATAAATTTTGGTCACCAAAGGTTCCTCCTTTCGAGACGAACTTAATTTAAACTTTATTTTAGGGAAGTAACTTGTCAATTAGGTCCATAATCATCATAAAATTAGTATTACATAACTAGAATGAACTATATTAGGCAGTTGGCAAGAATCCAAGCCAAAAAAGTTCGGATTAAATTTTGGTCACCGAAGGTTTCTCCTTTCGAGACGAACTTAATTTAAACTTTATTTTAGGGAAGTAACTTTTTAATTAGGTCCATAATCATCATAAAATTAGTATTAAATAACTAGAATGAACTATATTAGGCATTTGGCAAGAATCCAAGCCAAAAAAAGGTAGGATAATTTTTGGTCACCAAAGGTTCCTCCTTTGGTGACGAACTTAATTTAAACTTTATTTTAGGGAAGTAACTTCTTAATTAGCTCCATAATCATCATAAAATTAGTATTACATAACTAGAATGAACTATATTAGGCATTTGGCAAGAATCCAAGCCTAGAAAGTTCGGATTAAATTTTGGCACCAAAGGTTCCTCATTTCGAGACGAACTTAATTTAAACTTTATTTTAGGGAAGTAACTTGTTAATTAGGTCCATAATCATCATAAAATTAGTATTACATAACTAGAATGAACTATATTAGGCATTTGGCAAGAATTCAAGCCAAAAAATCGTGTGTTTCGGCCGCGGGTTTTCGCCAATTTCGACCAAAAATCGAATGTTTAAAGTTTTCAATCATCAAAATTGATCCGAGGCATAACCCGAGGCTCTAACACATCGAAATCGCTCGTTTCGTGGCATTTGTACAAGTTATGAAATTGTTAAAATGATTTTATCAAAACATTAAATCTTCAACAACAACAACAATTCATTTCTTCCAATTGAACACAATTCACAACAACATCTCAACATAATTCTCACCCAAGTCATGCAATGAGATCATCATTAACAATTAACCACAACCACAACTTATGATCATGCATTCCATCATATTTCAACAACAACATGTCGTAATTCACCAATTTCACAAAACCACCAACAACAATCCATTTCTCAACAACAATCATGATATATGAACACCCAAGCCACCATCATAAACAAGAACATGTATCAGCAACAACAACATCAATTGAAACTTGATTCTCACCTCAATTCAGCAACAACATGTCATAATTCATCAATTAAGCATAATTTCACAACTACCCATTTTCACACATTATGAACATGTTATTTCATCGCCAACAATTCATTTATCATTCAATTAACATACTCAAACTTATCACCAAAACAAGAGCATGAAATTCAAAGATTGGGTTCATATAAATACTACTCAATTAACCACTTTTTCATACAAACAAAGAAAATTGCAAACAAAACAATTATGATTATGATGAAGACTAACCCCCTTACCTTAGATAATGATTAATCCAAACTTAAGCTTCACTTTAGCTCCTAATTCTTCAATCTTCAAGTTTCCCCCTTTCTCTAACCCTTGTTCTTCCTTTCTCCCACTTTCTCTCTCTACCTCTCTCTAACTTTGTGAAATGAAAAGGAATGAATGAATTTCTCTCAAAGTTTTAGGTTTAGATATGCTCCATCTCAATTGGGCTCAATTCTAGACCCTAGTGGGCTTAACCCATTCTAACATAATTCTAAAAAGTTTCTATACACTCAACGGTAAATTACTAACAACGGTAAAATATAACCAACGGTCACTAAACGGTAAAAATTAATTACTACACTAGTAACTTAGTAAAATAATGGTTCTCACTAAACACTAAAAATAATTCTCACCAAAATTACTATTTTCCCTTACTCGCTAAATGACCAAAATACCCTTCTAATACGAAAATCCATGAAAATGGACCCAATGAAGAATAATCACACACAAACACATAAAACACATAATAAAAGTAATTAAAATAAATGTAGCTAAAAATCGGGCTGTTACATTAGGCATTTGGCAAGAATCCAAGCCAAAAAAGTTCGGATTAAATTTTGGTCACCAAAGGTTCCTCCTTTCGAGACGAACTTAATTTAAACTTTATTTTAGGAAAGTAACTTGTTAATTAGGTCCATAATCATCATAAAATTAGTATTACATAACTAGAATGAAGTATATTATGCATTTGGCAAGAATCCAAGCCAAAAAAGTGAGGATAAATTTTGGTCACCAAAGGTTCCTCCTTTCGAGACGAACTTAATTTAAACTATATTTTAGGGAAGTAACTTGTTAATTAGGTCCATAATCATCATAAAATTAGTATTACATAAATAGAATGAACTATATTAGGCAGTTGGCAAGAATCCAAGCCAAAAAAGTTCGGATTAAATTTTGGTCACCGAAGGTTTCTCCTTTCGAGACGAACTTAATTTAAACTTTATTTTAGGGAAGTAACTTGTTAATTAGGTCCATAATCATCATAAAATTAGTATTAATAACTAGAATGAACTATATTAGGCATTTGACAAGAATCCAAACCAAAAAAAGGTAGGATAATTTTTGGTCACCAAAGGTTCCTCCTTTGGTGACGAACTTAATTTAAACTTTATTTTAGGGAAGTAACTTGTTAATTAGGTCCATAATCATCATAAAATTAGTATTACATAACTAGAATGAACAATATTAGGCATTTGGCAAGAATCCAAGCCTAGAAAGTTCGGATTAAATTTTGGCACCAAAGGTTCCTCCTTTCGAGACGAACTTAATTTAAACTTTATTTTAGGGAAGTAACTTGTTAATTAGGTCCATAATCATCATAAAATTAGTATTACATAACTAGAATGAACTATATTAGGCATTTGGCAAGAATCCAAGCCAAAAAAGTTCGGATTAAATTTTGGTCACCGAAGGTTTCTCCTTTGGTGACGAACTTAATTTAAACTTTATTTTAGGGAAGTAACTTGTTAATTAGGTCCATAATCATCATAAAATTAGTATTAAATAACTAGAATGAACTATATTAGGCATTTGGCAAGAATCCAAGCCTAGAAAGTTCGGATTAAATTTTGGCACCAAAGGTTCCTCCTTTCGAGACGAACTTAATTTAAACTTTATTTTAGGGATGTAACTTGTTAATTAGGTCCATAATCATCATAAAATTAGTATTACATAACTAGAATGAACTATATTAGGCATTTGGCAAGAATTCAAGCCAAAAAATCGTGTGTTTCGGCCGCGGGTTTTCGCCAATTTTGACCAAAAATCGAATGTTTAAAGTCCTCAATCATCAAAATTGATCCGAGGCATAACCCGAGGCTCTAACACATCGAAATCGCTCGTTTCGTGGCATTTGTACAAGTTATGAAATTGTTAAAATGATTTTATCAAAACAATAAGTCTTCAACAACAACAACAATTCATTTCTTCCAATTGAACACAATTCACAACAACATCTCAACATAATTCACACCCAAGTCATGCAATGAGATCATCATTAACAATTAACCACAACCACAACTTATGATCATGCATTCCATCATATTTCAACAACAACATGTCGTAATTCACCAATTTCACAAAACCACCAACAACAATCCATTTCTCAACAACAATCATGATATATGAACACCCAAGCCATAATCATAAACAAGAACATGTATCAGCAACAACAACATCAATTGAAACTTGATTCTCACCTCAATTCAGCAACAACATTTCATAGTTCATCAATTAAGCATAATTTCACAACTACCCATTTTCACACATTATGAACATGTTATTGCATCACCAATGTTATACCCTGTTTTTGGACCTAAAAATACTGGGCCCAATTTCATTTCAAACTTTGTCAAATGTCAAATTTCAACTGCACAGTTCAATTTGTCTCTGCTACGCAGTGTTTTCAATCACATTTTTACCTATGTTTTTCTTGCATAAAACCTTTCAAAATGTCTTTACTTGTCTTGTAAGTCATTCAAAAGTGTCTCTGAATCATTACATTGCTTTTTCTACAGTTTATTTCAAAAATTTGCAAAAAGTCATACAGAAGGGTATTTTGGTCATTTCCTGCAGTGGGACCCATTTTCATCCTTGTGACTATCTCTGAGTCTTTTCAAATTCATTTTTGACATTTCATCAGTAAACCCTGTTTAAATTCATTTTAAGTTTGCGTCTGAGTCAGTGTCAGGTCAATTTGAATCTGTTTAGGTCGTTTTTAGCCCTAGGGGCATTTTGGTCATTTCACGTGAAATTTTGGCATGGGGAGGTTACTTTGAAGTACCTCATTTAGGCCATTGGTTCGTTTTAGTCCGTTTTGTCAATTTTATTTTGGTTTCACTTTACGTTTGATCAAATTGCGTTTTTTATTCAAATTTTATTTTTTATTGCATTTTGGTCCCTCAATTAAGGTCCCAAAATTGCATTTCAGTCCTTTTATTATCATTTTTTTTGCAGAGGCGCCCCAAAGGGCATTTTGGTCCAATTTTTCGCACAAATTTTAGTCCAGTCCAGATGTCACTTTTTTATTGGTTCAGGTACACATGGCAGCATATAAAAGGGGAACAGTGTCAGATTTTTTCAGGAGATCCATTCATCATATGCCACATCACAAACAGATTTCTCAATTTCTCTCTCTATTCTGTTAGATCAGAAAACAGAAAATCACCAAGAACACAGAAAAATTCCAAACCCTAACACACAGATTCATCACAAATTCACCAGAATTCAACAAAAATTTCTCAGATTTCTCAGATTTCTCTGCAGTTCTCAGTGATTCGTCCTTGAATCGTCATCATCGAACCGTTCCTTTCGCAATTCCAGTGCGAATCCATCGCTGTTAGCAACGGACTCAAGCACGATCACGAAAAGTGCGAAACAACGCAAGCAACAGAAGCCAGTGCGAAACAACGCAAGCAACAGAAGCAAGCACGAACGTGTCGTGAGCAAGGAGAAGAAGAAAGCAGTGGATTCGAACGCAACAAGCCAAGCCAAAACCAAGAATCACGTTCGTGAGCCAAAAGCAACAAAGAGGTAATCCTCTTCACTTCTTTCTCTCTTTCCTTTTCCGTTTTTGTTCCAAAGTTTCATCGAAGTTCAAACTCAGATCTACTCCGATTCAAGCTTTTTTTAAAAAATCTAAGCTCGGATTCGAGTAACACATAAAAAAGGATGTTTAAAAACGTAAAAAAAATGTGAATCGGAGCAGTTTCAAATTCCGGCGCGGAGGCGCCACCGCCGTCCGCCGCGCCGGAAAAGCCATGCCAACCGGAGAAGATGACCGGAATCTTAGAGAGAAGTGAGAGCTTCTCTCACTAGAGGGAGAAGAGAGAGAAGGAAAAGAAAAAAAATGAAAAAAACCGGACTGGACGCATTTATATAGAGCTTTGAACCGGTCCGGTTTATTTCCGGTTTTTTCCTTTCTTTCTCAGCCTCTAGATCAATCTAACGTCTCCTGTGCAATCTGAGTTTTGTGTATTGGGCCTTTGGTTTGGGCTTTGATCTTTTACGTTTTTGTTTGTTTTCCTGCTATTTGCACCATATTTCTTTGCTGTTTGAACCCCTGCATGCTTAAAATTTTCTCCAAAAAATCTCCAAAAATTATCACATGTTTCTTGATATTTTCTTAGTGTTTTTATGACATTTTTGAACATTAAGGATCTATGAAATTTTTGTATAATTAATTCATAGCATTTTAATTCTCTTTGAATTATTTGTTATGGATTCTTCTTCACACATTTGTCCTTGATGTGAGAATATGTAATAAAAGCTACTTGACGTGTTAATATGAGAGATTTGTGCCACTAATTTCATGTTGATTTGCTATTTTGATTTGGTTCATGAGTGCTTGATTTTATGAACAATATATGCATATTTTGAAAGATATAAAATGCCAAGTTTATTCTAGAAAATATGGCATGAAACCATGTTTGCATGTTTCCAATAATTCTATGCTATAACTTGAGATAAAGAAAACTCTTGCAAAATTTGTTAAAGCATGAGAATTAGAGGCCAAGAATGCTTTAGGTTTCATACCTAAGTTTTTAGGGTTTAATGTCATTTTGTTAACTTTTTGTGCCATCTTGCATGCTTTTATTTCTTAGTGCTTATTATGTTCTTTCTTTTGACTAACAAGTTTATTTCCATGTTTCATGCATCTCATTTAGTATTCCCTCCACCTTCTTTAGCCTAGCATTTATTTTTTTTCAAGTTTTAATTCATTTAGAGATGTAATTTGTCATCATTATTTTGTAGCTTGGCAAAGGGCCATAGAATGTATTTAGGCAATTTTTGTAATATGGACCATGGACACTATGACGCACCGACACGCACACACTCACCTTAGATGTATGCATAGGATTGTATGGTTAAATAAGCGTTTAGGTTTTAAACACTTAGAGAAAATCCATCTTTTTTCAAAAAAATAATTGAACTTCACTTCAAAAACTTTCATAATAAGTATGAAGTCAACACTTCATTTTTTTCCTTTCTTTTTTTTCTTAAGAAAAAATTCAATTCATCTTAATCATTTAGACTTTCTTTCTAATCACTAATCAAACCTCACTTTTTTGCTAAATCTAATGCTCATGAAGCCTCCCAATCTCCTTCTTCAAAACTTTTTTTTTCAAAACTTAAAATCAAACAATTAAAACAAAAAACAAGTTTTTTAGTAAGAACTACGAACGGTTTTGATCCCTTAAAAGGGTACGTAGGCAATGAGTCAAAACTCATCCAAGCCGAAATAAAATCAAAATTCTACTTCTTCTCACCCCCATTCTTAACTAATCACATTTTCTTTTTTTACAAATAAGCAATAAAACTAAAGCGTAGAAATCAACTTAGGAAAACGGCTCCTATAGAGGACTATAGTTACTCCGGGTGCCTAACACCTTCCCGTAGTAAAACCGACCCCCGAACTTAGAATCTAAGGGTTTTTTCTCAATTTTTCCCTTCCCAAGAAAAAAGAGAGACATCAACGGTCAAAAGGTTCAAGTCCAATTAATGGCTTGGCACCCAAAAACCATGATAACAACCAACAATTCATTTATCATTCAATTAACATACTCAAACTTATCACCAAAACAAGAGCATGAAATTCAAAGATTGGGTTCATATAAATACTACTCAATTAACCACTTTTTCATACAAACTAAGAAAATTGCAAACAAAACAATTATGATTATGATGAAGACTAACCCCCTTACCTTAGATAATGATTAATCCAAACTTAAGCTTCACTTTAGCTCCTAATTCTTCAATCTTCAAGTGTCCCCCTTTCTCTAACCCTTGTTCTTCCTTTCTCCCACTTTCTCTCTCTACCTCTCTCTAACTTTGTGAAATGAAAAGGAATGAATGAATTTCTCTCCAAGTTTTAGGTTTAGATATGCTCCATCTCAATTGGGCTCAATTCTAGACCCTAGTGGGCTTAACCCATTCTAACATAATTCTAAAAAGTTTCTATACACTCAACGGTAAATTACTAACAACGGTAAAATATAACCAACGGTCACTAAACGGTAAACATTAATTACTACACTAGTAACTTAGTAAAATAATGGTTCTCACTAAACACTAAAAATAATTCTCACCAAAATTACTATTTTCCCTTACTCGCTAAATGACCAAAATACCCTTCAAATACGGAAATCCATGAAAATGGACCCAATGAAGAATAATCACACACAAACACATAAAACACATAATAAAAGGAATTAAAATAAATCTAGCTAAAAATCGGGCTGTTACATTAGGCATTTGGCAAGAATCTAAGCCAAAAAAGTTCGGATTAAATTTTGGTCACCAAAGGTTCCTCCTTTCGAGACGAACTTAATTTAAACTTTATTTTAGGAAAGTAACTTGTTAATTAGGTCCATAATCATCATAAAATTAGTATTACATAACTAGAATGAACTATATTATGCATTTGGCAAGAATCCAAGCCAAAAAAGTGAGTATAAATTTTGGTCACCAAAGGTTCCTCCTTTCGAGACGAACTTAATTTAAACAATATTTTAGGAAAGTAACTTGTTAATTAGGTCCATAATCATCATAAAATTAGTATTACATAACAAGAATGAACTATATTAGGCATTTGGCAAGAATCCAAGCCAAAAAAGTTCGGATTAAATTTTGGTCACCAAAGGTTTCTCCTTTCGAGACGAACTTAATTTAAACTTTATTTTAGGGAAGTAACTTTTTAATTAGGTCCATAATCATCATAAAATTAGTATTAAATAACTAGAATGAACTATATTAGGCATTTGGCAAGAATGCAAGCCAAAAAAAGGTAGGATAATTTTTGGTCACCAAAGGTTCCTCCTTTGGTGACGAACTTAATTTAAACTTTATTTTAGGGAAGTAACTTGTTAATTAGGTCCATAATCATCATAAAATTAGTATTACATAACTAGAATGAACTATATTAGGCATTTGGCAAGAATCCAAGAGTTCTTCTTTTACACGAATGCTCCTACCGGACAAAGGAAGGCTTTCATGGATGCTTGGTCCAAGGTTCGAAGGAAGAGTGTGAAGCATCTAGGTGTGAGATCCGGTGTCGCTCATGAGGCTTATACTCAGTGGGTGATGGATCGAGCTGAGGAGATCGGTATGCCTTATCCAGCTATGAGATACGTGTCTTCGTCTACTCCATCTATGCCTCTACCTCTACTTCCCGCGACTCAGGATATGTATCAAGAGCATCTAGCCATGGAGAGTCGTGAGAAGCAAGTGTGGAAAGCTCGGTACAATCAAGCCGAGAATCTAATCATGACTTTGGATGGTAGAGATGAGCAGAAGACTCATGAGAATCTAATGTTGAAGAAAGAGCTAGCTAAGGCCCGGAAGGAATTGGAAGAGAAAGACGAGCTGCTTATGAGGGATTCCAAGAGAGCTCGAGGACGACGAGATTTCTTTGCCAGATACTGTGATTCAGATTCCGAGGCCGATGATCCTCCGACTACTTCCTATGCTTGAGGGCTTCATCTGTTTATCTTGGTTCTTTCTTTTGAGAACGCTATGTAGTTTTGATTATTTGCAAAGATTTCTAATTTGTTTAAAAATCCTTCGATGAAAAAATAAATAAATGAGTCTTTCGCATTTGCATTTGCATATCATGCATCATATGCACCATGCATTGGTCACAAAGGCTTCCAAGTGCTCACTATCTCCTGGTTCCTCTGCCGCAGTGTGAAAAGTGGCTCGTGCTCAGAGAGTTTACGAACCTGATAGAACCGATCGAACCAGAGAATACAGAAGAAAGAAAAGGGCTATGGAGGAAGAGAACACACAGCTTCGTACCGAATTGGCATCTCTAAGGGAGGAATTGGCCAAAGCTCATGATGCTATGACTGCTCTGTTGGCTGCTCAGGAACAACCAGTTCCTGTAGTTTCTACAGCTGCAAATGTGACTCCTACCGTAACAACTGATCCCCGCTCTATCATGCCATCCGGGTATCCTTACGGGCTTCCGCTGTACTATACTGCTAACACAGGGGCAGGGACCTCTGGTACTACCAACAGTGGCCCGATCCCAGGGGCAAACTTAACTCCTATCAGTACCGCCTTGACTCAAGCTGCAACAACTGTTACCGAGCCCATTGTGAACGCGGTGCCTCTATTTGTTCATACTAATGCGCACCACGGGAGTATTGCCACGACCGGAACTATGGAAGAGAGAATGGAAGAACTCGCCAAAGAGCTCCGACGGGAAATTAAGGCCAACAGGGGAAATGGAGACTCCATTAAAACCCAGGATCTCTGCTTGGTATCGAAGGTAGATGTTCCAAAAAAGTTCAAAGTCCCGGAGTTCGACAAATATAACGGGCTGACTTGTCCTCAAAATCATATTGTCAAATATGTCCGGAAGATGGGCAACTACAAGGACAATGATTCCCTTATGATCCATTACTTCCAAGACAGTCTGATGGAAGATGCTGCAGAATGGTATACTAGTCTGAGCAAAGACGATGTCCATACTTTTGATGAGCTAGCCACCGCTTTCAGGAGCCACTACGGGTTTAACACTCGGTTGAAGCCGAATAGGGAGTTCCTCAGGTCCCTATCTCAGAAAAAGGAGGAAAGTTTCCGTGAATATGCGCAAAGGTGGAGAGGGGCAGCTGCCCGTATCACTCCTGCTTTAGATGAAGAAGAAATGACCCAGACATTCTTAAAGACCTTGAAGAAAGATTATGTTGAGAGGATGATCATCGCTGCCCCAAACAACTTTTCGGAGATGGTCACTATGGGAACCCGTCTTGAGGAAGCCGTCAGGGATGGAATCATTGTGTTTGAGAAAGCTGAATCTTCTGCAAGTGCGTCGAAGAGGTATGGTAATGGACACCACAAGAAGAAAGAAACGGAAGTGGGGATGGTGTCAGCTGGAGCCGGTCAATCCATGGCTACCGTTGCTCCTATCAATGCAGCTCAAATGCCTCCGTCATACCCATATATGCCGTATTCTCAGCATCCGTTCTTCCCACCGTTTTATCATCAGTACCCTTTGCCACAGGGCCAGCCTCAAGTGCCCGTCAATGCAATTGCCCAACAGATGAAACAACAGTTGCCGGTTCAACAACAACAACAACAGCAGCAGCAGCAATATGCTAGACCAACTTTTCCTCCTATACCAATGTTGTATGCAGAACTTCTTCCAACCTTACTCCAGAGAGGTCATTGTACAACTAGACAGGGCAAGCCACCACCTGATCCGTTGCCTCCAAGGTTCAGGTCTGATCTCAAATGTGACTTTCATCAAGGTGCCTTAGGTCATGATGTCGAGGGGTGTTATGCTTTGAAGTATATCGTGAAGAAGCTCATTGATCAGGGAAAGCTGACTTTTGAGAATAATGTTCCACATGTCCTTGACAATCCTCTTCCAAATCATGCCGCTGTGAATATGATCGAAGTGTGTGAGGAAGTTCCTAGACTTGATGTCCGCAACGTCGCAACTCCTCTGGTACCTCTGCACATCAAGCTGTGCAAAGCTTCTCCGTTCAGTCATGATCATGCCAAGTGTCTAGGATGCCTCCGTGATCCTTTGGGTTGCCATGCTGTTCAAGACGACATCCAAAGCTTGATGAATGATAATCTTCTGACCGTCAGTGATGTTTGCGTGATTGTGCCAGTTTTTCACGATCCGCCCGTCAAGAGTGTACCTTTGAAGAAGTGTGCTGAGCCTTTGGTGATAAGGTTGCCAGGACCAATTCCTTATGTTTCGGACAAGGCAGTGCCATACAAATACAATGCTACTATGATAGAAAATGGAGTAGAGGTGCCTCTAGCCTCCTTTGCCACAGTAAGCAATATTGCCGAAGGGACTTCTGCAGCGCTAAGAAGCGGGAAGGTTCGTCCGCCATTATTTCAGAAGAAGGTAGCTACGCCAATCACTCCACCAGTTGAAGAAGCAACTCCAACCGTTGTTTCACCCATTGCTACAGATGTGAACCAGCCAGGCAAATCTATAGAGGATTCAAATTTAGATGAGATTCTGAGGATAATAAAGAGGAGCGACTACAAGATCGTTGATCAGTTGCTGCAGACTCCTTCAAAGATATCCGTCTTGTCATTACTCTTGAGCTCTGAGGCTCACAGGAATACCTTGTTGAAAGTGCTGGAGCAGGCTTACGTTGACCATGAAGTTACGGTAGATCGTTTCAGTGGCATAGTGGGAAATATTACTGCTTGTAACAACCTCTGGTTTAGTGAAGAAGAGTTGCCGGAAGTGGGAAGGAGTCACAATCTGGCTTTGCACATCTCGGTGAATTGTAAATCAGACATGATATCAAATGTGTTGGTGGATACCGGTTCCTCTCTCAATGTAATGCCCAAGACAACTCTAGATCAGTTGAGCTACCGTGGGACCCCGTTGAGAAGAAGTACTTTCTTGGTCAAAGCTTTTGATGGATCTCGAAAGAATGTGCTGGGAGAGATAGACTTGCCGATAACCATTGGCCCTGAGAATTTCTTGGTTACTTTCCAAGTGATGGACATTAATGCATCCTACAGTTGCCTGCTGGGAAGACCGTGGATACACGATGCAGGTGCGGTTACTTCCACCTTACATCAGAAGTTGAAATTTGTGAAGAATGGAAAACTCGTTACAATCCATGGTGAAGAAGCATACTTAGTCAGCCAGTTGTCTTCTTTTTCTTGTATTGAAGCAGGGTCTGCTGAAGGGACTGCTTTCCAAGGTTTGACCATTGAAGGTGCAGAGTCTAAGGAAGCTGGGGCTGCTATGGCTTCATTGAAGGATGCTCAGAGAGCCATCCAAGAAGGTCAGACTGCCGGCTGGGGCAAGATGATACAGCTCTGTGAGAACAAGCGTAAAGAAGGTCTCGGGTTCTCTCCGTCATCAAGGGTTTCCTCGGGAGTCTTCCACAGTGCAGGGTTTGTTAATGCTATCTCTGAAGAAGCCATTGGATCTGGTCTCAGGCCTGCATTTGTTATACCAGGAGGCATTGCGACAAATTGGGATGCCATTGACATTCCTTCAATCATGCATGTTTCTGAGTAATGTGTCTTGTTGCTTTAATGCTTTGTTTTCAAAATAACAATCCTCTCGCTCTGCCCAAAGCGAGAGTGATATTTTCTGTAAGGGCATGTTTGTTTCGGCATTGCCGTTGATTAATAAAATTTTGTCGTTTCTTCCACGACTATTTTTTTTAGTGCTTTTTCCCTTGGAAACAATGGTAATGCCAGAAAAAAAACCAAAACGTCTGTATTTTCTTATTAATTTCAAAAATCTGCATGAAAAAAAAAAAACTCTTTCTAAAATCATCCAATCATTATATGCAGGTTGAACCATAATAAACCCGTTGAACACAGTAATCCTACGGTTCCTCCAAGTTTTGATTTCCCTGTGTATGAAGCCGAAGATGAGGAAGGTGATGATATACCGTATGAGATTACTCGGTTACTTGAGCAAGAAAAGAAAGCCATTCAGCCTCACCAGGAAGAGATTGAGCTTATCAACATAGGTACCGAGGAAAACAAGCGAGAAATCAAGATTGGTGCTACTCTAGAGGAAGGGGTTAAACAGAAGATCATCCAGCTCCTCCGGGAATATCCAGATATTTTTGCATGGTCCTATGAAGATATGCCAGGTCTAGACCCTATGATTGTGGAGCATCGGATCCCCACCAAGCCTGAATGTCCTCCCGTCAGGCAGAAATTGAGAAGGACTCATCCTGACATGGCCCTCAAGATCAAGAATGAAGTTCAAAAGCAGATTGATGCGGGTTTCCTCATGACGGTTGAGTACCCTGAATGGGTTGCTAATATTGTGCCCGTGCCAAAGAAGGATGGTAAAGTCCGGATGTGTGTTGACTTCAGAGACCTGAACAAGGCCAGTCCAAAAGACAACTTTCCATTACCTCATATTGATGTGCTTGTTGATAATACTGCTCAATCTAAGGTGTTCTCCTTCATGGACGGTTTTTCCGGTTATAATCAAATCAAAATGTCTCCTGAAGATAGAGAAAAGACATCTTTTATCACTCCATGGGGTACCTTCTGCTACAAAGTGATGCCGTTCGGCCTAATCAATGCTGGTGCTACCTACCAAAGGGGAATGACCACTCTGTTTCATGACATGATTCACAAAGACACTACGCCAAAAAAGGGATTTAATAGCACTTTTTTTGCCCTTTGATAGCACTAAAATGTGCTATTAAAGCCGCCGCTATTGTAAGTATATCGTTTTTAATAGCACTTTTAAAGGGCTATTAAAAGCCTGGTGTTTAATAGCATTTTCATGGAAAGTGCTATTGTAGTATGCATTTTTACGCTTTGGAATAAGTATTTTGAATAGAATTTAATAGCACTTTCATTTTAAAGTGCTAACATATGATGTAACTTTAATAGCAATTTCTGTACAAAGTGCTATTAAAAGGCTAACTTTTTCTATAAAAAAAATTACGCGTAACATATATATCACTAGTAGGATAGGTTTGTAATCCAAATGCAGCTATATACTACATTCCAATTTCCAATATCAAATAAAACTTTATTTACTTATTGCATATATAATATGATAAGATCCAAAACCTGTCTACAGATAACATAAAAAAAAGGGTATTACATAGCCAAATTTTCCAATAGAATACAACGGTGCTCAATTCGAAACAATTTACTCATATCCCCTTAACAAAAGAAATATCACCTAAAAAACAAGGACAACAAAACAGCAGAAACTAGGAACAACTTCCAACCGAAGCACTGCCCATCCCACGCAACAGCAGCCGAACCAAAAAATTCCAAAGTGACCAGCTCTCATAGCCACAGATTAAGACTAGAACTTCCAACCTTCGAACTAAATACAAATTGAATATATATATTTGTCATGGAAGGAAAATATTAACTTCAGAATATATATATATATATATATATATATATATATATATATATATATATATATATATATATATATATATATATATATATTTGCAAATAGATAATAAAAAGGTGGCCTTTAACAGTATCACTAGTACTATAATTGCAATTGGTAATATGATGAAGTAAAACTATAATCTGGCAAAACTATAATCTGTTCAGTTTGTAAATCACTTTGACAGTTCAGTTTTTTAAAATGGGTTCAGTTCAGCTTTTTAAAAGAGAGTTCAGTTCAAGGTTCAGTTTAGTTCTAAACAATTATTTAAACAACCCTACAAATAGATTAACTTAAATAAAATTTTAAAACTAGCTTCAGTTTGTGTGTTACTTGAATGTCATCCCAAATGTGACACCAATGTTAGCAATCGGAACTAAGTGAAGAACTGTGACACCAACGAAACTAGCAAAATCCTTGTTCTTATGCTTGATTGGTTGACCTCTTGCTTTCCATTGAACCTATAACAAAATTGAAGTGCAAAAAAAAAGTCAGCAATCTTACTAAAGTTTCATTAATATATATTAACATTAAGAGAGTTTCAGAAACCAAAATTAGCAACAAATCATGTCCAATTCCATCTCTAAAGTATCACTAATATTTATTAACGCCAAACTGCTGATTGCTTTTGGCTGTGAATTTTTTGCAACTGAGTCACACCACATTCATCATTATTAGAAGCCATTTCCCTGTAAAAAGTGTAAAGAAGTTACTATATCATAAATGAATAACATTAAGAATCAATAACAATAAGACTCTAACAATAAAAGAATAAAAAAAATCAATATTCCATAGAAGATCAAGTTGGCCTTTTGCTCTTAATTCTAATTGGATTCAAAGTTTTCAGTTTTTTAGTTACCCAAAATGATTTCTAATCCAAATCTCACCATTGTGATCGTTTCTCATATCAGGAATATGTGTAATTGGTTCAACATCAAGCAAATCTAAGGGGTGTTAAAGAAAGGATCATCCTCAACATCTCTATTTTCACATTTTTTTTTATGTTGATCATTTATCGTTACTTGCAAAATAGACAACTCTTCATAGGTAGGATCATTCACATATAGAATATGACAAAAAGCAAGACATATTCAACATTTTCAATACAAAATAACAAAGGTAAAATGTGAAAATGAGAAAGATAGCAGACATGTATAAAAATACTTAGTCAAATTCCAAACCAACAACTCCCTAACTGTGGCAACCAACACAATTTTACAAAAGTTGTAGAAATGAAAGGAAGCCTAAGACCAGTCAGCAAGCATAAGTGACAAATAGAGAATTTCAGCAATGAAATACAAGATAAAATGCATTATAGGATCTGTTCATGTCATATTAAAGCAGGATAGATCAATGGGTATGATAAAATACATTATCATCTTCATGTTTTTAGCAGACTGCTCTTGTCAGTTGCAGATCGGCAGATCCTATATATAAACTTCTTATAGGATAATATATAACATGCATAACATCAAAATTTGCTGACTTTCTTAAGTTACTCCACAATTTGCATTTGATTGAACCAAAATTGAAAGTGCAACATCAATAATGATTGTGTAAGTTTTTGTAAGACATATGGGACATCAATTTTTAAGAATCATTATTAAAAAACATATGATTCTTATTCGTCAAAACAAAAACAAAAAACATATGATGCTCATTGTTCTTTTCCTCTTTATCACAACAGTCTTAACGTTAATTTTTTTTTCCGTTAGTTCAGATTGAATTTTTTTAATTACAAGTTCAAATTGAATTCTTTCAATCGAATACAAACAAAGACTAAATACAAACTCCAAGCAAAAAATCGCAATGAGCAAGAAATCTCTAGTGGCCCAAAAATAAAGCCAACCAAGACCACCTGAAAAAACAACACTAGTATGTAGTGAACAGCCCCAAAACAAACCAATAACAATATCCTTGACCATAACACACACATCCAACACATAACTAAAACAACCTTAAAAAAAAAATCCCAAGCCACCTTAACAGAACTACTACCCTATCGCACTCAAAGACACTAAAACACTTCGACAATTATGAGGTAGAGAAAATCCCCCCGGGGCTGAACTGGCCCACCTGAGCACACAAAAACCTTCAACATAAATCAGGTGACAACAGTTCATGGACACCAATCAGACAGAAATTGAACTCAACAAGCTCTGAACCGAAACGACTAGAGAACAAAACACCGACCAATTCCAAGACCAAATGTAGTCCACAGGAAACCCAGTATCGGGTCTACTAGAACCATGTTTTTCAAACACAAGAAATCATCAAATCACCATATCAGAATAAGTTTCTTTACTCAAATCACCAAATCAAAATTGACATCCTAAAACTCATAAAAGAATCAGAAAGAGTTCTTATCTTCAAATGGTTTCGACGGAGAACGATATGAAAATTACATTACAACTAAAATTAAGGTAGGACTAATTTGTTTTGATGTGTTCAAAACTAAAAATTGATGATTTACAAGGGAAATAATGTACACTAGTTAATGGCAGATAAACATAATGAACTTATCCAAATTACTCAAATTCACAAACAAATATCCAAATCAAATAACAAACACCCCAAATGAATACATAAAGACTAACCAAAAGGTACCTTATTAGCATAGATTAGGCAAAAAGGCCGCAGCATTCAATACCTTCAAACCCAGTAATAACAAATCAAACGAAATCTAGACGAATCAGAAACGAAATAACATAAACAAATCAAACAAAACTATAATCAAATTTTCAAAATCAAAACAAAATAGAAAAGGATAAGGCTTACGCATACGAGTTCGCCGCTTTCAGAAAAGGGTTCGATGAGAAGTTGAGATGATGGGTTTGGTGGATTAGTTCGAACGAGATGATGGGTTATGATTCTATTAAGATGAATCCATGGGTAGAGATTACAGGGTTAGGGTTTGAAGGGTTCGGTGAGAAGATGAGATGATAGTTTAGGGCTTGAAGGGTTTCATTTTTGTGATCATATGAAAATTGGTTTTGGTCGACGATGAGAGGAAGAAGGGTTGTCTGGATCGATGTGGGTACTGGTTTTGAGAGGGTACTGTGTTAAATCTGGTTTTGGGAGAAGAGAGGGAAAGGAAAAATAGTTCAGCGCCAAAGGATGAAAACATTTGCAGTTTTTTTAAATTTTTTGGAAAATAATTTTTTTTTATTTGACAATGGCTAAGATAGCATTTAGTCATAAAGTGCTAACAAATAATATATCCTTATATTAGCGTTCCTGTAAAAGCGATATCATACTTTTCCTTTATTTTTTTAAACTACCTATATTAGCGTTTTTATACAGAGTGCTATTACATATGTCATCTGTTAATAGCGCCTGCAGCCAAAACGCTATTACGGGAGACGAGGTCAGCTTTTTAATAGCATTCCTTTTAAAAATGCTATTAAATAGGCGCTAATAAATGTTAAAATTGGCGTAGTGAGAAGTCGAGGTATATGTGGATGACATGATTGTGAAGTCAGCAGATGAGGAGCAGCATGTTGAATATTTAACAAAGATGTTTGAAAGGTTGAGAAAATACAAGCTGCGATTGAATCCCAACAAATGTACATTTGGTGTCAGGTCCGGAAAGTTATTAGGCTTCATTGTCAGCCAAAAGGGCATTGAAGTCGATCCTGATAAAGTCCGGGCCATCCGAGAAATGCCAGCTCCACGGACAGAGAAGCAAGTCAGAGGTTTCTTGGGACGTTTGAATTACATCTCCCGATTCATATCTCATATGACTGCAACCTGCGGGCCGATCTTCAAGCTACTTAGAAAGAACCAGCCTGTTGTATGGAATGATGAATGCCAAGAAGCTTTTGATAGCATCAAGAATTACCTGCTGGAACCACCTATCCTTGTCCCTCCCGTGGAAGGAAGGCCTTTGATTATGTATTTGGCAGTATTTGATGAATCCATGGGATGTGTACTTGGTCAACAAGATGAAACCGGAAAGAAAGAGCATGCTATCTACTATCTAAGCAAGAAGTTCACCGATTGTGAAACTCGGTATACAATGTTTGAGAAGACTTGTTGTGCTCTAGCTTGGGCTGCTAAACGCCTGCGCCATTATTTGGTGAATCATACAACTTGGTTGATATCCAGAATGGATCCGATAAAGTATATCTTTGAGAAAGCGGCCGTTACTGGGAAGATCGCACGCTGGCAGATGCTTTTGTCTGAATATGATATTGTGTTCAAAACTCAAAAGGCAATCAAAGGCAGCATTCTTGCCGATCACCTTGCTTATCAACCTCTTGATGATTACCAACCAATTGAATTTGATTTCCCTGATGAAGAGATCATGTATTTGAAATCCAAAGACTGCGACGAACCGTTGATTAATGAAGGTCCAGATCCCAATAGCAAGTGGGGTTTAGTCTTTGATGGTGCTGTCAATGCTTATGGCAAAGGAATTGGGGCAGTCATTGTATCCCCGCAGGGGCATCACATCCCTTTTACCGCCAGAATTCTGTTCGAATGTACAAACAACATGGCTGAGTATGAAGCATGTATCTTTGGGATCGAGGAAGCAATTGACATGAGAATCAAACACCTCGACATCTATGGAGATTCTGCGCTCGTCATCAATCAGATAAAGGGTGAATGGGAGACCCACCATGCTAAGTTGATTCCTTATCGTGATTATGCGAGACGTCTTCTGACATATTTTACAAAGGTTGAGCTGCATCATATTCCTCGTGATGAGAACCAAATGGCTGATGCTCTTGCTACTCTATCCTCCATGTTTCGAGTAAACCATTGGAATGATGTGCCAATAATTAAAGTGCAACGCCTTGAAAGACCTTCGCATGTGTTTGCTATTGGGGATGTGATCGATCAGGCTGGTGAAAATGTGGTTGACTATAGACCCTGGTACTATGACATCAAGCAGTTCTTGCTGAGCCGTGAGTATCCGCCAGGTGCTTCCAAACAAGACAAGAAGACCTTGAGAAGATTGGCCGGTAGATTCCTGTTAGATGGAGATATTCTGTACAAGAGAAACTATGACATGGTATTATTAAGATGTGTTGATGAACATGAAGCAGAGCAGTTAATGCATGATGTACATGACGGTACCTTCGGGACCCACGCTACAGGGCATACTATGTCAAGAAAGTTGCTACGGGCAGGTTACTACTGGATGGCCATGGAGCATGATTGCTACCAATACGCCAGAAAATGTCACAAATGTCAAATCTATGCTGATAAGATTCATGTGCCTCCGCATGCTCTCAATGTTATGTCATCCCCGTGGCCGTTCTCAATGTGGGGCATCGACATGATTGGAAGAATTGAACCGAAAGCTTCAAATGGCCATCGTTTCATCTTAGTGGCAATTGAGTACTTTACCAAATGGGTTGAAGCAGCATCTTATACCAATGTGACCAAGCAAGTGGTAGCTAAGTTCATCAAGAACAACATCATCTGTCGATATGGTGTTCCCAGCAAGATTATTACCGACAATGGTACCAACCTGAACAACAATGTGGTGCAAGCTCTTTGTGAAGAATTCAAAATTGAGCATCATAACTCTTCTCCTTATAGACCTCAGATGAATGGTGCAGTTGAGGCCGCCAACAAGAATATCAAGAGAATTGTCCAGAAGATGGTAACCACTTACAAGGACTGGCATGAGATGTTACCCTATGCTCTGCATGGCTACCGTACTACTGTGCGCAGTTCAACCGGGGCAACCCCTTTCTCTCTTGTATATGGTATGGAAGCAGTTCTTCCTTTGGAAGTGGAGATCCCATCCCTCCGTGTGATCATGGAAGCAAAGTTATCTGAGGCTGAATGGTGCCAAAGCCGGTATGATCAGTTGAATTTGATTGAGGAAAAACGTATGGATGCCATGGCTCGCGGACAGTCATATCAAGCAAGAATGAAGACTGCTTTTGACAAGAAAGTACATCCTCGAGAATTCAAGGTAGGAGAACTTGTATTGAAAAGGAGGATAAGCCAGCAACCCGACCCAAGGGGCAAGTGGACGCCTAACTATGAAGGTCCTTATGTTGTCAAGAAGGCCTTCTCTGGTGGTGCTTTAATCCTTACACACATGGATGGTGTGGAACTTCCAAATCCAGTGAATGCCGATATAGTCAAGAAATACTTTGCCTAGAAATATGAAAAGAACAGCGTGGTAGGTCGAAAACCCGAAAGGGCGGCCTAGGCAAAAATGCGCTTCCCGATGGATCGAAAACCCGAAAGGGCGGTCCAGGCAAAGATAAGGGACACAAAAAAACAAATATGAAAAAGCTCGCTGAGGTTGTTCGCAACTCAGGCAAGAATGAGCATCTCGATGAGCCGAAAACCCGGAAGGGCGGTTCATGCAAAAATGAGATTGAAACAAGAGGGCAAGTAACTATATCTGGCCAACCACCGTCCCCCTTGGGGCATCTGCAGCTGTTAATGACCGTCTTCATCAAAAGCTCTTGTACTTGTGAATTCAAAGTTTCGGGAAATGTAATGATTGCTGTGTTCAATGTACCACCAACCAATAAAATTACCATTCTCCAAGCTTTGTGAATCCGTGGAGTCACGCCTTTGGCTGACCACCACTCTTATACATCAAGTTGAGCCTTTGTTTTTGTTTGAAAACTCTATTTTCTTCTACTTTCAAAGCTATATACAAAACATTTTCCTTCTATTTTGATAATGACAATGCTTGAAACAAACATTTTTGAAAATTGAAAACTTTTTGTTTATTTTGAAAAGCAAACCTGAGCAACAGGGTACAATCAAATGAAACATGCATGAGCGAGAGTATGTTAATGTCTATTTCAATATATGTTACAAGCAGGTTCTCCTCCAGGATAGTCTGTGGTCAATGGCAAGAATGAAAAAACAGAACAAAAATGCATGAAAATAAATGAGCTCGCTAAGTTGAAAACCCGAAAGGGCGGCTTAGGCAAAAATGAGCACCCCGCTGGATTGACAACCCGAAAGGGCAGTTCAGGCAAAAATGGGGCATTGAAAAGAATTTATTTCCCCGGTGGGTCGAAAACCCGAAAGGGCGATCCAGGCAAAAATGGGATGCAAAAAATGAATGATGAAAATTGAGAAAATAACATGCAAAAAGCATTGACCACAGATGCAATGTCTACAACATGCCCAGCACAACGGCATTTTCCCAGTAAAGTCTTCCGAGATTCTATTTCCAGCAAGTTGCATAGCTACCTGCCCTCAGCCATTGGTTCTGATACGTCTCCCAACGACGTCATCTCCAAAGAGGATTTCCAAGAATGTGTAATATAGCACGAGCCACTACGTGCCCAATACTCTGATGTCTTGTCTTCCCCGTGAAGTCGTGCCTACAAAATGCCAACAGTCATGCATTACAAGCATTCATACATGCATAATCATGCATATTACGTACCCATGCATTTAATGAAATTGTTATATCATCCATGCATATTGCATTTCCAATGTCAACATCAGTCTCAATTCAATACTCATGTCAGGTTCTCTGTCAAAACCTTGTGAGCCAATAATATCGGTCAATTTCTACCTTTCAATTCAAATCGACGTCAAGTCAATCTCAATCTATATTTTGTCAACAAACCAATCCCCTGTGAATATGTTTCTGTTCGGTCAAGTGGCTAGTTCAAGTCCAAGAACAGCTTGTACCTATCAATTTGCTTATGTTATCGGTCAAGTGCCCAGCTCAATCCAAGAGCAGCTTGTACCCGCCTATCTGTCTCTGTTCGCTCAAGTGGCTAGCTCGATCCAAGAGCAGCTTGCGCCTGTCTATTTTGTATTTGTCTCCGGTGGAGTAACCAGTTCGCATCCAAGAACAAGCTCGCACCTGTCTATTTGCCTTGCTTTCAGTCGAGTAACCAGTTCGAATCCATAAGAACAACTCGTACTTGTCAATTTCCCCAGTCGGGTCACCAGTTCGAATCCATAAGAACAACTCGCACTCTCCAATATCCCCAAGTGAGTTACTAGTTCGAATCCATAAGAACAACTCATGTTTGTCCAGTAACCTCTATCCCCTGTGAAGTGACCAGTTCGAATCCATAAGAACAACTCGCAGTTGTCTGTTTGTTTCATCCCCGGTCAAGTGGCTAGTTCGAATCCAAGAACAGCTTGTACCTGTCCAACTTGTTTCTAGTTTCCCGTTACTCTGCTATTCACTATCTTTGTCAATGTCTACCAATCCCGCAATGGATACGACATATTTTGTTAATTCCAATCCCCATGAGGTCTTGCATTCATAATCCAAATGATGCATGGCATGTATATTATTTGAAAATGGGTAGGCGTATTTTTACGTCCAAATACAGTGCAAATGCTAATATTTAAGTATCTTCGTCCTGTCAAGCCAAAGACTCCGTCTCTTGACTCTCCAGACAAAGAAACTTAAATAGGGGCAGCTGTTATACCCTGTTTTTGGACCTAAAAATACTGGGCCCAATTTCATTTCAAACTTTGTCAAATGTCAAATTTCAACTGCACAGTTCAATTTGTCTCTGCTACGCAGTGTTTTCAATCACATTTTTACCTATGTTTTTCTTGCATAAAACCTTTCAAAATGTCTTTACTTGTCTTGTAAGTCATTCAAAAGTGTCTCTGAATCATTACATTGCTTTTTCTACAGTTTATTTCAAAAATTTGCAAAAAGTCATACAGAAGGGTATTTTGGTCATTTCCTGCAGTGGGACCCATTTTCATCCTTGTGACTATCTCTGAGTCTTTTCAAATTCATTTTTGACATTTCATCAGTAAACCCTGTTTAAATTCATTTTAAGTTTGCGTCTGAGTCAGTGTCAGGTCAATTTGAATCTGTTTAGGTCGTTTTTAGCCCTAGGGGCATTTTGGTCATTTCACGTGAAATTTTGGCATGGGGAGGTTACTTTGAAGTACCTCATTTAGGCCATTGGTTCGTTTTAGTCCGTTTTGTCAATTTTATTTTGGTTTCACTTTACGTTTGATCAAATTGCGTTTTTTATTCAAATTTTATTTTTTATTGCATTTTGGTCCCTCAATTAAGGTCCCAAAATTGCATTTCAGTCCTTTTATTATCATTTTTTTTGCAGAGGCGCCCCAAAGGGCATTTTGGTCCAATTTTTCGCACAAATTTTAGTCCAGTCCAGATGTCACTTTTTTATTGGTTCAGGTACACATGGCAGCATATAAAAGGGGAACAGTGTCAGATTTTTTCAGGAGATCCATTCATCATATGCCACATCACAAACAGATTTCTCAATTTCTCTCTCTATTCTGTTAGATCAGAAAACAGAAAATCACCAAGAACACAGAAAAATTCCAAACCCTAACACACAGATTCATCACAAATTCACCAGAATTCAACAAAAATTTCTCAGATTTCTCAGATTTCTCTGCAGTTCTCAGTGATTCGTCCTTGAATCGTCATCATCGAACCGTTCCTTTCGCAATTCCAGTGCGAATCCATCGCTGTTAGCAACGGACTCAAGCACGATCACGAAAAGTGCGAAACAACGCAAGCAACAGAAGCCAGTGCGAAACAACGCAAGCAACAGAAGCAAGCACGAACGTGTCGTGAGCAAGGAGAAGAAGAAAGCAGTGGATTCGAACGCAACAAGCCAAGCCAAAACCAAGAATCACGTTCGTGAGCCAAAAGCAACAAAGAGGTAATCCTCTTCACTTCTTTCTCTCTTTCCTTTTCCGTTTTTGTTCCAAAGTTTCATCGAAGTTCAAACTCAGATCTACTCCGATTCAAGCTTTTTTTAAAAAATCTAAGCTCGGATTCGAGTAACACATAAAAAAGGATGTTTAAAAACGTAAAAAAAATGTGAATCGGAGCAGTTTCAAATTCCGGCGCGGAGGCGCCACCGCCGTCCGCCGCGCCGGAAAAGCCATGCCAACCGGAGAAGATGACCGGAATCTTAGAGAGAAGTGAGAGCTTCTCTCACTAGAGGGGAGAAGAGAGAGAAGGAAAAGAAAAAAAATGAAAAAAACCGGACTGGACGCATTTATATAGAGCTTTGAACCGGTCCGGTTTATTTCCGGTTTTTTCCTTTCTTTCTCAGCCTCTAGATCAATCTAACGTCTCCTGTGCAATCTGAGTTTTGTGTATTGGGCCTTTGGTTTGGGCTTTGATCTTTTACGTTTTTGTTTGTTTTCCTGCTATTTGCACCATATTTCTTTGCTGTTTGAACCCCTGCATGCTTAAAATTTTCTCCAAAAAATCTCCAAAAATTATCACATGTTTCTTGATATTTTCTTAGTGTTTTTATGACATTTTTGAACATTAAGGATCTATGAAATTTTTGTATAATTAATTCATAGCATTTTAATTCTCTTTGAATTATTTGTTATGGATTCTTCTTCACACATTTGTCCTTGATGTGAGAATATGTAATAAAAGCTACTTGACGTGTTAATATGAGAGATTTGTGCCACTAATTTCATGTTGATTTGCTGTTTTGATTTGGTTCATGAGTGCTTGATTTTATGAACAATATATGCATATTTTGAAAGATATAAAATGCCAAGTTTATTCTAGAAAATATGGCATGAAACCATGTTTGCATGTTTCCAATAATTCTATGCTATAACTTGAGATAAAGAAAACTCTTGCAAAATTTGTTAAAGCATGAGAATTAGAGGCCAAGAATGCTTTAGGTTTCATACCTAAGTTTTTAGGGTTTAATGTCATTTTGTTAACTTTTTGTGCCATCTTGCATGCTTTTATTTCTTAGTGCTTATTATGTTCTTTCTTTTGACTAACAAGTTTATTTCCATGTTTCATGCATCTCATTTAGTATTCCCTCCACCTTCTTTAGCCTAGCATTTATTTTTTTTCAAGTTTTAATTCATTTAGAGATGTAATTTGTCATCATTATTTTGTAGCTTGGCAAAGGGGCCATAGAATGTATTTAGGCAATTTTTGTAATATGGACCATGGACACTATGACGCACCGACACGCACACACTCACCTTAGATGTATGCATAGGATTGTATGGTTAAATAAGCGTTTAGGTTTTAAACACTTAGAGAAAATCCATCTTTTTTCAAAAAAATAATTGAACTTCACTTCAAAAACTTTCATAATAAGTATGAAGTCAACACTTCATTTTTTTCCTTTCTTTTTTTTCTTAAGAAAAAATTCAATTCATCTTAATCATTTAGACTTTCTTTCTAATCACTAATCAAACCTCACTTTTTTGCTAAATCTAATGCTCATGAAGCCTCCCAATCTCCTTCTTCAAAACTTTTTTTTCAAAACTTAAAATCAAACAATTAAAACAAAAAACAAGTTTTTTAGTAAGAACTACGAACGGTTTTGATCCCTTAAAAGGGTACGTAGGCAATGAGTCAAAACTCATCCAAGCCGAAATAAAATCAAAATTCTACTTCTTCTCACCCCCATTCTTAACTAATCACATTTTCTTTTTTTACAAATAAGCAATAAAACTAAAGCGTAGAAATCAACTTAGGAAAACGGCTCCTATAGAGGACTATAGTTACTCCGGGTGCCTAACACCTTCCCGTAGTAAAACCGACCCCCGAACTTAGAATCTAAGGGTTTTTTCTCAATTTTTCCCTTCCCAAGAAAAAAGAGAGACATCAACGGTCAAAAGGTTCAAGTCCAATTAATGGCTTGGCACCCAAAAACCATGATAACAACCAACAATTCATTTATCATTCAATTAACATACTCAAACTTATCACCAAAACAAGAGCATGAAATTCAAAGATTGGGTTCATATAAATACTACTCAATTAACCACTTTTTCATACAAACTAAGAAAATTGCAAACAAAACAATTATGATTATGATGAAGACTAACCCCCTTACCTTAGATAATGATTAATCCAAACTTAAGCTTCACTTTAGCTCCTAATTCTTCAATCTTCAAGTGTCCCCCTTTCTCTAACCCTTGTTCTTCCTTTCTCCCACTTTCTCTCTCTACCTCTCTCTAACTTTGTGAAATGAAAAGGAATGAATGAATTTCTCTCCAAGTTTTAGGTTTAGATATGCTCCATCTCAATTGGGCTCAATTCTAGACCCTAGTGGGCTTAACCCATTCTAACATAATTCTAAAAAGTTTCTATACACTCAACGGTAAATTACTAACAACGGTAAAATATAACCAACGGTCACTAAACGGTAAACATTAATTACTACACTAGTAACTTAGTAAAATAATGGTTCTCACTAAACACTAAAAATAATTCTCACCAAAATTACTATTTTCCCTTACTCGCTAAATGACCAAAATACCCTTCAAATACGGAAATCCATGAAAATGGACCCAATGAAGAATAATCACACACAAACACATAAAACACATAATAAAAGGAATTAAAATAAATCTAGCTAAAAATCGGGCTGTTACATTAGGCATTTGGCAAGAATTTAAGCCAAAAAAGTTCGGATTAAATTTTGGTCACCAAAGGTTCCTCCTTTCGAGACGAACTTAATTTAAACTTTATTTTAGGAAAGTAACTTGTTAATTAGGTCCATAATCATCATAAAATTAGTATTACATAACTAGAATGAACTATATTATGCATTTGGCAAGAATCCAAGCCAAAAAAGTGAGTATAAATTTTGGTCACCAAAGGTTCCTCCTTTCGAGACGAACTTAATTTAAACAATATTTTAGGAAAGTAACTTGTTAATTAGGTCCATAATCATCATAAAATTAGTATTACATAACAAGAATGAACTATATTAGGCATTTGGCAAGAATCCAAGCCAAAAAAGTTCGGATTAAATTTTGGTCACCAAAGGTTTCTCCTTTCGAGACGAACTTAATTTAAACTTTATTTTAGGGAAGTAACTTTTAATTAGGTCCATAATCATCATAAAATTAGTATTAAATAACTAGAATGAACTATATTAGGCATTTGGCAAGAATGCAAGCCAAAAAAAGGTAGGATAATTTTTGGTCACCAAAGGTTCCTCCTTTGGTGACGAACTTAATTTAAACTTTATTTTAGGGAAGTAACTTGTTAATTAGGTCCATAATCATCATAAAATTAGTATTACATAACTAGAATGAACTATATTAGGCATTTGGCAAGAATCCAAGCCTAGAAAGTTCGGATTAAATTTTGGCACCAAAGGTTCCTCATTTCGAGACGAACTTAATTTAAACTTTATTTTAGGGAAGTAACTTGTTAATTAGGTCCATAATCATCATAAAATTAGTATTACATAACTAGAATGAACTATATTAGGCATTTGGTAAGAATTCAAGCCAAAAAATCGTGTGTTTTGGCCGCGGGTTTTCGCCAATTTCGACCAGAAATCGAATGTTTAAAGTCCTCAATCATCAAAATTGATCCGAGGCATAACCCGAGGCTCTAACACATCGAAATCGCTCGTTTCGTGGCATTTGTACAAGTTATGAAATTGTTAAAATGATTTTATCAAAACAATAATCTTCAACAACAACAACAATTCATTTCTTCCAATTGAACACAATTCACAACAACATCTCAACATAATTCTCACCCAAGTCATGCAATGAGATCATCATTAACAATTAACCACAACCACAACTTATGATCATGCATTCCATCATATTTCAACAACAACATGTCGTAATTCACCAATTTCACAAAACCACCAACAACAATCCATTTCTCAACAACAATCATGATATATGAACACCCAAGCCACAATCATAAACAAGAACATGTATCAGCAACAACAACATCAATTGAAACTTGATTCTCACCTCAATTCAGCAACAACATGTCATAATTCATCAATTAAGCATAATTTCACAACTACCCATTTTCACACATTATGAACATGTTATTTCATCAACAACAATTCATTTATCATTCAATTAACATACTCAAACTTATCACCAAAACAAGAGCATGAAATTCAAAGATTGGGTTCATATAAATACTACTCAATTAAGCACTTTTTCATACAAACTAAGAAAATTGCAAACAAAACAATTATGATTATGATGAAGACTAACCCCCTTACCTTAGATAATGATTAATCCAAACTTAAGCTTCACTTTAGCTCCTAATTCTTCAATCTTCAAGTGTCCCCCTTTCTCTAACCCTTGTTCTTCCTTTCTCCCACTTTCTCTCTCTACCTCTCTCTAACTTTGTGAAATGAAAAGGAATGAATGAATTTCTCTCCAAGTTTTAGGTTTAGATATGCTCCATCTCAATTGGGCTCAATTCTAGACCCTAGTGGGCTTAACCCATTCTAACATAATTCTAAAAAGTTTCTATACACTCAACGGTAAATTACTAACAACGGTAAAATATAACCAACGGTCACTAAACGGTAAAAATTAATTACTACACTAGTAACTTAGTAAAATAATGGTTCTCACTAAACACTAAAAATAATTCTCACCAAAATTACTATTTTCCCTTACTCGCTAAATGACCAAAATACCCTTCAAATACGGAAATCCATGAAAATGGACCCAATGAAGAATAATCACACACAAACACATAAAACACATAATAAAAGAATTAAAATAAATCTAGCTAAAAATCGGGCTGTTACATTAGGCATTTGGCAAGAATCTAAGCCAAAAAAGTTCGGATTAAATTTTGGTCACCAAAGGTTCCTCCTTTCGAGACGAACTTAATTTAAACTTTATTTTAGGAAAGTAACTTGTTAATTAGGTCCATAATCATCATAAAATTAGTATTACATAACTAGAATGAACTATATTATGCATTTGGCAAGAATCCAAGCCAAAAAAGTGAGTATAAATTTTGGTCACCAAAGGTTCCTCCTTTCGAGACGAACTTAATTTAAACATTATTTTAGGAAAGTAACTTGTTAATTAGGTCCATAATCATCATAAAATTAGTATTACATAACAAGAATGAACTATATTAGGCATTTGGCAAGAATCCAAGCCAAAAAAGTTCGGATTAAATTTTGGTCACCGAAGGTTTCTCCTTTCGAGACGAACTTAATTTAAACTTTATTTTAGGGAAGTAACTTGTTAATTAGGTCCATAATCATCATAAAATTAGTATTAAATAACTAGAATGAACTATATTAGGCATTTGGCAAGAATGCAAGCCAAAAAAAGGTAGGATAATTTTTGGTCACCAAAGGTTCCTCCTTTGGTGACGAACTTAATTTAAACTTTATTTTAGGGAAGTAACTTGTTAATTAGGTCCATAATCATCATAAAATTAGTATTACATAACTAGAATGAACTATATTAGGCATTTGGCAAGAATCCAAGCCTAGAAAGTTCGGATTAAATTTTGGCACCAAAGGTTCCTCATTTCGAGACGAACTTAATTTAAACTTTATTTTAGGGAAGTAACTTGTTAATTAGGTCCATAATCATCATAAAATTAGTATTACATAACTAGAATGAACTATATTAGGCATTTGGTAAGAATTCAAGCCAAAAAATCGTGTGTTTCGGCCGCGGGTTTTCGCCAATTTCGACCAAAAATCGAATGTTTAAAGTCCTCAATCATCAAAATTGATCCGAGGCATAACCCGAGGCTCTAACACATCGAAATCGCTCGTTTCGTGGCATTTGTACAAGTTATGAAATTGTTAAAATGATTTTATCAAAACAATAAATCTTCAACAACAACAACAATTCATTTCTTCCAATTGAACACAATTCACAACAACATCTCAACATAATTCTCACCCAAGTCATGCAATGAGATCATCATTAACAATTAACCACAACCACAACTTATGATCATGCATTCCATCATATTTCAACAACAACATATCGTAATTCACCAATTTCACAAAACCACCAACAACAATCCATTTCTCAACAACAATCATGATATATGAACACCCAAGCCACAATCATAAACAAGAACATGTATCAGCAACAACAACATCAATTGAAACTTGATTCTCACCTCAATTCAGCAACAACATGTCATAATTCATCAATTAAGCATAATTTCACAACTACCCATTTTCACACATTATGAACATGTTATTTCATCACCAACAATTCATTTATCATTCAATTAACATACTCAAACTTATCACCAAAACAAGAGCATGAAATTCAAAGATTGGGTTCATATAAATACTACTCAATTAAGCACTTTTTCATACAAACTAAGAAAATTGCAAACAAAACAATTATGATTATGATGAAGACTAACCCCCTTACCTTAGATAATGATTAATCCAAACTTAAGCTTCACTTTAGCTCCTAATTCTTCAATCTTCAAGTTTCCCCCTTTCTCTAACCCTTGTTCTTCCTTTCTCCCACTTTCTCTCTCTACCTCTCTCTAACTTTGTGAAATGAAAAGGAATGAATGAATTTCTCTCCAAGTTTTAGGTTTAGATATGCTCTATCTCAATTGGGCTCAATTCTAGACCCTAGTGGGCTTAACCCATTCTAACATAATTCTAAAAAGTTTCTATACACTCAACGGTAAATTACTAACAACGGTAAAATATAACCAATGGTCACTAAACGGTAAAAATTAATTACTACACTAGTAACTTAGTAAAATAATGGTTCTCACTAAACACTAAAAATAATTCTCACCAAAATTACTATTTTCCCTTACTCGCTAAATGACCAAAATACCCTTCTAATACGGAAATCCATGAAAATGGACCCAATGAAGAATAATCACACACAAACACATAATAAAAGTAATTAAAATAAATGTAGCTAAAAATCGGGCTGTTACATTAGGCATTTGGCAAGAATTCAAGCCAAAAAAGTTCGGATTAAATTTTGGTCACCAAAGGTTCCTTCTTTCGAGACGAACTTAATTTAAACTTTATTTTAGGGAAGTAACTTGTTAATTAGGTCCATAATCATCATAAAATTAGTATTACATAACTAGAATGAACTATATTATGCATTTGGCAAGAATCCAAGCCAAAAAAGTGAGGATAAATTTTGGTCACCAAAGGTTCCTCCTTTCGAGACGAACTTAATTTAAACTTTATTTTAGGGAAGTAACTTGTTAATTAGGTCCATAATCATCATAAAATTAGTATTAAATAACTAGAATGAACTATATTAGGCATTTGGCAAGAATCCAAGCCAAAAAAAGGTAGGATAATTTTTGGTCACCAAAGGTTCCTCCTTTGGTGACGAACTTAATTTAAACTTTATTTTAGGGAAGTAACTTGTTAATTAGGTCCATAATCATCATAAAATTAGTATTACATAACTAGAATGAACTATATTAGGCATTTGGCAAGAATCCAAGCCTAGAAAGTTCGGATTAAATTTTGGCACCAAAGGTTCCTCATTTCGAGACGAACTTAATTTAAACTTTATTTTAGGGAAGTAACTTGTTAATTAGGTCCATAATCATCATAAAATTAGTATTACATAACTAGAATGAACTATATTCGGCATTTGGTAAGAATTCAAGCCAAAAAATCGTGTGTTTCGGCCGCGGGTTTTCGCCAATTTCGACCAAAAATCGAATGTTTTAAGTCCTCAATCATCAAAATTGATCCGAGGCATAACCCGAGGCTCTAACACATCGAAATCGCTCGTTTCGTGGCATTTGTACAAGTTATGAAATTGTTAAAATGATTTTATCAAAACAATAAATCTTCAACAACAACAACAATTCATTTCTTCCAATTGAACACAATTCACAACAACATCTCAACATAATTCTCACCCAAGTCATGCAATGAGATCATCATTAACAATTAACCACAACCACAACTTATGATCATGCATTCCATCATATTTCAACAACAACATGTCGTAATTCACCAATTTCACAAAACCACCAACAACAATCCATTTCTCAACAACAATCATGATATATGAACACCCAAGCCACAATCATAAACAAGAACATGTATCAGCAACAACAACATCAATTGAAACTTGATTCTCACCTCAATTCAGCAACAACATGTCATAATTCATCAATTAAGCATAATTTCACAACTACCCATTTTCACACATTATGAACATGTTATTTCATCACCAACAATTCATTTATCATTCAATTAACATACTCAAACTTATCACCAAAACAAGAGCATGAAATTCAAAGATTGGGTTCATATAAATACTACTCAATTAACCACTTTTTCATACAAACTAAGAAAATTGCAAACAAAACAATTATGATTATGATGAAGACTAACCCCCTTACCTTAGATAATGATTAATCCAAACTTAAGCTTCACTTTAGCTCCTAATTCTTCAATCTTCAAGTTTCCCCCTTTCTCTAACCCTTGTTCTTCCTTTCTCCCACTTTCTCTCTCTACCTCTCTCTAACTTTGTGAAATGAAAAGGAATGAATGAATTTCTCTCCAAGTTTTAGGTTTAGATGTGCTCCATCTCAATTGGGCTCAATTCTAGACCCTAGTGGGCTTAACCCATTTTAACATAATTCTAAAAAGTTTCTATACACTCAACGGTAAATTACTAACAACGGTAAAATATAACCAACGGTCACTAAACGGTAAAAATTAATTACTACACTAGTAACTTAGTAAAATAATGGTTCTCACTAAACACTAAAAATAATTCTCACCAAAATTACTATTTTCCCTTACTCGCTAAATGACCAAAATACCCTTCTAATACGGAAATCCATGAAACTGGACCCAATGAAGAATAATCACACACAAACACATAAAACACATAATAAAAGTAATTAAAATAAATCTAGCTAAAAATCAGGCTGTTACATTAGGCATTTGGCAAGAATTCAAGCCAAAAAAGTTCGGATTAAATTTTGGTCACCAAAGGTTCCTCCTTTCGAGACGAACTTAATTTAAACTTTATTTTAGGAAAGTAACTTGTTAATTAGGTCCATAATCATCATAAAATTAGTATTACATAACTAGAATGAACTATATTATGCATTTGGCAAGAATCCAAGCCAAAAAAGTGAGGATAAATTTTGGTCACCAAAGGTTCCTCCTTTCGAGACGAACTTAATTTAAACTTTATTTTAGGGAAGTAACTTGTTAATTAGGTCCATAATCATCATAAAATTAGTATTAAATAACTAGAATGAACTATATTAGGCATTTGGCAAGAATCCAAGCCAAAAAAAGGTAGGATAATTTTTGGTCACCAAAGGTTCCTCCTTTGGTGACGAACTTAATTTAAACTTTATTTTAGGGAAGTAACTTGTTAATTAGGTCCATAATCATCATAAAATTAGTATTACATAACTAGAATGAACTATATTAGGCATTTGGCAAGAATCCAAGCCTAGAAAGTTCGGATTAAATTTTGGCACCAAAGGTTCCTCATTTCGAGACGAACTTAATTTAAACTTTATTTTAGGGAAGTAACTTGTTAATTAGGTCCATAATCATCATAAAATTAGTATTACATAACTAGAATGAACTATATTAGGCATTTGGCAAGAATTCAAGCCAAAAAATCGTGTGTTTCGGCCGCGGGTTTTCGCCAATTTCGACCAAAAATCGAATGTTTAAAGTCCTCAATCATCAAAATTGATCCGAGGCATAACCCGAGGCTCTAACACATCGAAATCGCTCGTTTCGTGGCATTTGTACAAGTTATGAAATTGTTAAAATGATTTTATCAAAACAATAAATCTTCAACAACAACAACAATTCATTTCTTCCAATTGAACACAATTCACAACAACATCTCAACATAATTCTCACCCAAGTCATGCAATGAGATCATCATTAACAATTAACCACAACCACAACTTATGATCATGCATTCCATCATATTTCAACAACAACATTCGTAATTCACCAATTTCACAAAACCACCAACAACAATCCATTTCTCAACAACAATCATGATATATGAACACCCAAGCCACAATCATAAACAAGAACATGTATCAGCAACAACAACATCAATTGAAACTTGATTCTCACCTCAATTCAGCAACAACATGTCATAATTCATCAATTAAGCATAATTTCACAACTACCCATTTTCACACATTATGAACATGTTATTTCATCACCAACAATTCATTTATCATTCAATTAACATACTCAAACTTATCACCAAAACAAGAGCATGAAATTCAAAGATTGGGTTCATATAAATACTACTCAATTAAGCACTTTTTCATACAAACTAAGAAAATTGCAAACAAAACAATTATGATTATGATGAAGACTAACCCCCTTACCTTAGATAATGATTAATCCAAACTTAAGCTTCACTTTAGCTCCTAATTCTTCAATCTTCAAGTTTCCCCCTTTCTCTAACCCTTGTTCTTCCTTTCTCCCACTTTCTCTCTCTACCTCTCTCTAACTTTGTGAAATGAAAAGGAATGAATGAATTTCTCTCCAAGTTTTAGGTTTAGATATGCTCCATCTCAATTGGGCTCAATTCTAGACCCTAGTGGGCTTAACCCATTCTAACATAATTCTAAAAAGTTTCTATACACTCAACGGTAAATTACTAACAACGGTAAAATATAACCAATGGTCACTAAACGGTAAAAATTAATTACTACACTAGTAACTTAGTAAAATAATGGTTCTCACTAAACACTAAAAATAATTCTCACCAAAATTACTATTTTCCCTTACTCGCTAAATGACCAAAATACCCTTCTAATACGGAAATCCATGAAAATGGACCCAATGAAGAATAATCACACATAAAACACATAATAAAATTAATTAAAATAAATCTAGCTAAAAATCGGGCTGTTACATTAGGCATTTGGCAAGAATTCAAGCCAAAAAAGTTCGGATTAAATTTTGGTCACCAAAGGTTCCTTCTTTCGAGACGAACTTAATTTAAACTTTATTTTAGGGAAGTAACTTGTTAATTAGGTCCATAATCATCATAAAATTAGTATTACATAACTAGAATGAACTATATTATGCATTTGGCAAGAATCCAAGCCAAAAAAGTGAGGATAAATTTTGGTCACCAAAGGTTCCTCCTTTCGAGACGAACTTAATTTAAACTTTATTTTAGGGAAGTAACTTGTTAATTAGGTCCATAATCATCATAAAATTAGTATTAAATAACTAGAATGAACTATATTAGGCATTTGGCAAGAATCCAAGCCAAAAAAAGGTAGGATAATTTTTGGTCACCAAAGGTTCCTCCTTTGGTGACGAACTTAATTTAAACTTTATTTTAGGGAAGTAACTTGTTAATTAGGTCCATAATCATCATAAAATTAGTATTACATAACTAGAATGAACTATATTAGGCATTTGGCAAGAATCCAAGCCTAGAAAGTTCGGATTAAATTTTGGCACCAAAGGTTCCTCATTTCGAGACGAACTTAATTTAAACTTTATTTTAGGGAAGTAACTTGTTAATTAGGTCCATAATCATCATAAAATTAGTATTACATAACTAGAATGAACTATATTGGCATTTGGTAAGAATTCAAGCCAAAAAATCGTGTGTTTCGGCCGCGGGTTTTCGCCAATTTCGACCAAAAATCGAATGTTTAAAGTCCTCAATCATCAAAATTGATCCGAGGCATAACCCGAGGCTCTAACACATCGAAATCGCTCGTTTCGTGGCATTTGTACAAGTTATGAAATTGTTAAAATGATTTTATCAAAACAATAATCTTCAACAACAACAACAATTCATTTCTTCCAATTGAACACAATTCACAACAACATCTCAACATAATTCTCACCCAAGTCATGCAATGAGATCATCATTAACAATTAACCACAACCACAACTTATGATCATGCATTCCATCATATTTCAACAACAACATGTCGTAATTCACCAATTTCACAAAACCACCAACAACAATCCATTTCTCAACAACAATCATGATATATGAACACCCAAGCCACAATCATAAACAAGAACATGTATCAGCAACAACAACATCAATTGAAACTTGATTCTCACCTCAATTCAGCAACAACATGTCATAATTCATCAATTAAGCATAATTTCACAACTACCCATTTTCACACATTATGAACATGTTATTTCATCACCAACAATTCATTTATCATTCAATTAACATACTCAAACTTATCACCAAAACAAGAGCATGAAATTCAAAGATTGGGTTCATATAAATACTACTCAATTAACCACTTTTTCATACAAACTAAGAAAATTGCAAACAAAACAATTATGATTATGATGAAGACTAACCCCCTTACCTTAGATAATGATTAATCCAAACTTAAGCTTCACTTTAGCTCCTAATTCTTCAATCTTCAAGTTTCCCCCTTTCTCTAACCCTTGTTCTTCCTTTCTCCCACTTTCTCTCTCTACCTCTCTCTAACTTTGTGAAATGAAAAGGAATGAATGAATTTCTCTCCAAGTTTTAGGTTTAGATGTGCTCCATCTCAATTGGGCTCAATTCTAGACCCTAGTGGGCTTAACCCATTGTAACATAATTCTAAAAAGTTTCTATACACTCAACGGTAAATTACTAACAACGGTAAAATATAACCAACGGTCACTAAACGGTAAAAATTAATTACTACACTAGTAACTTAGTAAAATAATGGTTCTCACTAAACACTAAAAATAATTCTCACCAAAATTACTATTTTCCCTTACTCGCTAAATGACCAAAATACCCTTCTAATACGGAAATCCATGAAACTGGACCCAATGAAGAATAATCACACACAAACACATAAAACACATAATAAAAGTAATTAAAATAAATCTAGCTAAAAATCGGGCTGTTACATTAGGCATTTGGCAAGAATTCAAGCCAAAAAAGTTCGGATTAAATTTTGGTCACCAAAGGTTCCTCCTTTCGAGACGAACTTAATTTAAACTTTATTTTAGGAAAGTAACTTGTTAATTAGGTCCATAATCATCATAAAATTAGTATTACATAACTAGAATGAACTATATTATGCATTTGGCAAGAATCCAAGCCAAAAAAGTGAGGATAAATTTTGGTCACCAAAGGTTCCTCCTTTCGAGACGAACTTAATTTAAACTTTATTTTAGGGAAGTAACTTGTTAATTAGGTCCATAATCATCATAAAATTAGTATTAAATAACTAGAATGAACTATATTAGGCATTTGGCAAGAATCCAAGCCAAAAAAAGGTAGGATAATTTTTGGTCACCAAAGGTTCCTCCTTTGGTGACGAACTTAATTTAAACTTTATTTTAGGGAAGTAACTTGTTAATTAGGTCCATAATCATCATAAAATTAGTATTACATAACTAGAATGAACTATATTAGGCATTTGGCAAGAATCCAAGCCTAGAAAGTTCGGATTAAATTTTGGCACCAAAGGTTCCTCATTTCGAGACGAACTTAATTTAAACTTTATTTTAGGGAAGTAACTTGTTAATTAGGTCCATAATCATCATAAAATTAGTATTACATAACTAGAATGAACTATATTAGGCATTTGGCAAGAATTCAAGCCAAAAAATCGTGTGTTTCGGCCGCGGGTTTTCGCCAATTTCGACCAAAAATCGAATGTTTAAAGTCCTCAATCATCAAAATTCATCCGAGGCATAACCCGAGGCTCTAACACATCGAAATCGCTCGTTTCGTGGCATTTGTACAAGTTATGAAATTGTTAAAATGATTTTATCAAAACAATAAATCTTCAACAACAACAACAATTCATTTCTTCCAATTGAACACAATTCACAACAACATCTCAACATAATTCTCACCCAAGTCATGCAATGAGATCATCATTAACAATTAACCACAACCACAACTTATGATCATGCATTCCATCATATTTCAACAACAACATGTCGTAATTCACCAATTTCACAAAACCACCAACAACAATCCATTTCTCAACAACAATCATGATATATGAACACCCAAGCCACAATCATAAACAAGAACATGTATCAGCAACAACAACATCAATTGAAACTTGATTCTCACCTCAATTCAGCAACAACATGTCATAATTCATCAATTAAGCATAATTTCACAACTACCCATTTTCACACATTATGAACATGTTATTTCATCACCAACAATTCATTTATCATTCAATTAACATACTCAAACTTATCACCAAAACAAGAGCATGAAATTCAAAGATTGGGTTCATATAAATACTACTCAATTAACACTTTTTCATACAAACTAAGAAAATTGCAAACAAAACAATTATGATTATGATGAAGACTAACCCCCTTACCTTAGATAATGATTAATCCAAACTTAAGCTTCACTTTAGCTCCTAATTCTTCAATCTTCAAGTTTCCCCCTTTCTCTAACCCTTGTTCTTCCTTTCTCCCACTTTCTCTCTCTACCTCTCTCTAACTTTGTGAAATGAAAAGGAATGAATGAATTTCTCTCCAAGTTTTAGGTTTAGATATGCTCCATCTCAATTGGGCTCAATTCTAGACCCTAGTGGGCTTAACCCATTCTAACATAATTCTAAAAAGTTTCTATACACTCAACGGTAAATTACTAACAACGGTAAAATATAACCAACGGTCACTAAACGGTAAAAATTAATTACTACACTAGTAACTTAGTAAAATAATGGTTCTCACTAAACACTAAAAATAATTCTCACCAAAATTACTATTTTCCCTTACTCGCTAAATGACCAAAATACCCTTCTAATACGGAAATCCATGAAAATGGACCCAATGAAGAATAATCACACACAAACACATAAAACACATAATAAAAGTAATTAAAATAAATCTAGCTAAAAATCGGGCTGTTACATTAGGCATTTGGCAAGAATTCAAGCCAAAAAAGTTCGGATTAAATTTTGGTCACCAAAGGTTCCTCCTTTCGAGACGAACTTAATTTAAACTTTATTTTAGGAAAGTAACTTGTTAATTAGGTCCATAATCATCATAAAATTAGTATTACATAACTAGAATGAACTATATTATGCATTTGGCAAGAATCCAAGCCAAAAAAGTGAGGATAAATTTTGGTCACCAAAGGTTCCTCCTTTCGAGACGAACTTAATTTAAACTTTATTTTAGGGAAGTAACTTGTTAATTAGGTCCATAATCATCATAAAATTAGTATTAAATAACTAGAATGAACTATATTAGGCATTTGGCAAGAATCCAAGCCAAAAAAAGGTAGGATAATTTTTGGTCACCAAAGGTTCCTCCTTTGGTGACGAACTTAATTTAAACTTTATTTTAGGGAAGTAACTTGTTAATTAGGTCCATAATCATCATAAAATTAGTATTACATAACTAGAATGAACTATATTAGGCATTTGGCAAGAATCCAAGCCTAGAAAGTTCGGATTAAATTTTGGCACCAAAGGTTCCTCATTTCGAGACGAACTTAATTTAAACTTTATTTTAGGGAAGTAACTTGTTAATTAGGTCCATAATCATCATAAAATTAGTATTACATAACTAGAATGAACTATATTAGGCATTTGGCAAGAATTCAAGCCAAAAAATCGTGTGTTTCGGCCGCGGGTTTTCGCCAATTTCGACCAAAAATCGAATGTTTAAAGTCCTCAATCATCAAAATTGATCCGAGGCATAACCCGAGGCTCTAACACATCGAAATCGCTCGTTTCGTGGCATTTGTACAAGTTATGAAATTGTTAAAATGATTTTATCAAAACAATAAATCTTCAACAACAACAACAATTCATTTCTTCCAATTGAACACAATTCACAACAACATCTCAACATAATTCTCACCCAAGTCATGCAATGAGATCATCATTAACAATTAACCACAACCACAACTTATGATCATGCATTCCATCATATTTCAACAACAACATGTCGTAATTCACCAATTTCACAAAACCACCAACAACAATCCATTTCTCAACAACAATCATGATATATGAACACCCAAGCCACAATCATAAACAAGAACATGTATCAGCAACAACAACATCAATTGAAACTTGATTCTCACCTCAATTCAGCAACAACATGTCATAATTCATCAATTAAGCATAATTTCACAACTACCCATTTTCACACATTATGAACATGTTATTTCATCACCAACAATTCATTTATCATTCAATTAACATACTCAAACTTATCACCAAAACAAGAGCATGAAATTCAAAGATTGGGTTCATATAAATACTACTCAATTAACACTTTTTCATACAAACTAAGAAAATTGCAAACAAAACAATTATGATTATGATGAAGACTAACCCCCTTACCTTAGATAATGATTAATCCAAACTTAAGCTTCACTTTAGCTCCTAATTCTTCAATCTTCAAGTTTCCCCCTTTCTCTAACCCTTGTTCTTCCTTTCTCCCACTTTCTCTCTCTACCTCTCTCTAACTTTGTGAAATGAAAAGGAATGAATGAATTTCTCTCCAAGTTTTAGGTTTAGATATGCTCCATCTCAATTGGGCTCAATTCTAGACCCTAGTGGGCTTAACCCATTCTAACATAATTCTAAAAAGTTTCTATACACTCAACGGTAAATTACTAACAACGGTAAAATATAACCAACGGTCACTAAACGGTAAAAATTAATTACTACACTAGTAACTTAGTAAAATAATGGTTCTCACTAAACACTAAAAATAATTCTCACCAAAATTACTATTTTCCCTTATCGCTAAATGACCAAAATACCCTTCTAATACGGAAATCCATGAAACTGGACCCAATGAAGAATAATCACACACAAACACATAAAACACATAATAAAAGTAATTAAAATAAATCTAGCTAAAAATCGGGCTGTTACATTAGGCATTTGGCAAGAATTCAAGCCAAAAAAGTTCGGATTAAATTTTGGTCACCAAAGGTTCCTCCTTTCGAGACGAACTTAATTTAAACTTTATTTTAGGAAAGTAACTTGTTAATTAGGTCCATAATCATCATAAAATTAGTATTACATAACTAGAATGAACTATATTATGCATTTGGCAAGAATCCAAGCCAAAAAAGTGAGGATAAATTTTGGTCACCAAAGGTTCCTCCTTTCGAGACGAACTTAATTTAAACTTTATTTTAGGGAAGTAACTTGTTAATTAGGTCCATAATCATCATAAAATTAGTATTAAATAACTAGAATGAACTATATTAGGCATTTGGCAAGAATCCAAGCCAAAAAAAGGTAGGATAATTTTTGGTCACCAAAGGTTCCTCCTTTGGTGACGAACTTAATTTAAACTTTATTTTAGGGAAGTAACTTGTTAATTAGGTCCATAATCATCATAAAATTAGTATTACATAACTAGAATGAACTATATTAGGCATTTGGCAAGAATCCAAGCCTAGAAAGTTCGGATTAAATTTTGGCACCAAAGGTTCCTCTTTCGAGACGAACTTAATTTAAACTTTATTTTAGGGAAGTAACTTGTTAATTAGGTCCATAATCATCATAAAATTAGTATTACATAACTAGAATGAACTATATTAGGCATTTGGCAAGAATTCAAGCCAAAAAATCGTGTGTTTCGGCCGCGGGTTTTCGCCAATTTTGACCAAAAATCGAATGTTTAAAGTCCTCAATCATCAAAATTGATCCGAGGCATAACCCGAGGCTCTAACACATCGAAATCGCTCGTTTCGTGGCATTTGTACAAGTTATGAAATTGTTAAAATGATTTTATCAAAACAATAAGTCTTCAACAACAACAACAATTCATTTCTTCCAATTGAACACAATTCACAACAACATCTCAACATAATTCACACCCAAGTCATGCAATGAGATCATCATTAACAATTAACCACAACCACAACTTATGATCATGCATTCCATCATATTTCAACAACAACATGTCGTAATTCACCAATTTCACAAAACCACCAACAACAATCCATTTCTCAACAACAATCATGATATATGAACACCCAAGCCATAATCATAAACAAGAACATGTATCAGCAACAACAACATCAATTGAAACTTGATTCTCACCTCAATTCAGCAACAACATGTCATAATTCATCAATTAAGCATAATTTCACAACTACCCATTTTCACACATTATGAACATGTTATTTCATCACCAACAATTCATTTATCATTCAATTAACATACTCAAACTTATCACCAAAACAAGAGCATGAAATTCAAAGATTGGGTTCATATAAATACTACTCAATTAAGCACTTTTTCATACAAACTAAGAAAATTGCAAACAAAACAATTATGATTATGATGAAGACTAACCCCCTTACCTTAGATAATGATTAATCCAAACTTAAGCTTCACTTTAGCTCCTAATTCTTCAATCTTCAAGTTCCCCCTTTCTCTAACCCTTGTTCTTCCTTTCTCCCACTTTCTCTCTCTACCTCTCTCTAACTTTGTGAAATGAAAAGGAATGAATGAATTTCTCTCCAAGTTTTAGGTTTAGATATGCTCCATCTCAATTGGGCTCAATTCTAGACCCTAGTGGGCTTAACCCATTCTAACATAATTCTAAAAAGTTTCTATACACTCAACGGTAAATTACTAACAACGGTAAAATATAACCAACGGTCACTAAACGGTAAAAATTAATTACTACACTAGTAACTTAGTAAAATAATGGTTCTCACTAAACACTAAAAATAATTCTCACCAAAATTACTATTTTCCCTTACTCGCTAAATGACCAAAATACCCTTCTAATACGGAAATCCATGAAAATGGATCCAATGAAGAATAATCACACACAAACACATAAAACACATAATAAAAGGAATTAAAATAAATCTAGCAAAAAATCAGGCTGTTACATTAGGCATTTGGCAAGAATCCAAGCCAAAAAAGTTCGGATTAAATTTTGGTCACCAAAGGTTCCTCCTTTCGAGACGAACTTAATTTAAACTTTATTTTAGGAAAGTAACTTGTTAATTAGGTCCATAATCATCATAAAATTAGTATTACATAACTAGAATGAACTATATTATGCATTTGGCAAGAATCCAAGCCAAAAAAGTGAGGATAAATTTTGGTCACCAAAGGTTCCTCCTTTCGAGACGAACTTAATTTAAACTTTATTTTAGGGAAGTAACTTGTTAATTAGGTCCATAATCATCATAAAATTAGTATTACATAACTAGAATGAACTATATTAGGCATTTGGCAAGAATCCAAGCCAAAAAAGGTAGGCTAAATTTTGGTCACCAAAGGTTCCTCCTTTCTTGACGAACTTTGATTTTGAAGGAAACCCGAGGCCAAACAACCCGAATTCGCACTTTTTGCAGGGCTGGTGCTTGAACTGGGGCGCTAGGTGCCCAGCTCCAGAGAGCTAGCGCTTATGCAGCTTCCTGTCTTGTGTCTTATTTTTCACCATTTTCTTTTTTGAGTTGGCTTTAGGTTTTAATATGAAAATTGTAGTTTAAGATGTTAGCTTTCTAATGGCTTTGGTTTGACTTCCAAATGATTTTTATAACTTGAGTTATGATCAAATTACTACACATGGGTCATGTGGATTTTTGTGAAAACTTATCTTAACTTTTTCTCTGAGCCGTGGAACTTTTCCAAACTTGATATTGGGTTTAATGAAATACTTAGAGTGAATAATTGAGTATGTGTAACGCCCTATTTTATTATATGAATATTTTATTAAGTTTAGAGTCTATTTTTATGACTTATGTGATTTATATGATTATTGTGATGTGTTGTTGATTTATTAAGTGGCTTATTTTATTATTTAATAGAATAGGATATGAAAATAAAAATAAGATTAAGTTGTGGGGGCTGTTTTGGAAATTAGATGAGTGATATTTTGTTATGTTATATGTTGATATTTATTAGTAAAATATATATATTATTTGGTGTAGAGATATATGTTATTTGTTGTAGAAATATATGTTATTTGTTGTAGAAATATATATGTTATAGAAATATATTTGTTATAGAGATGTATTTGTTATTCGTTATAGAAATATTTTACATTATATATATATATATATATATTAGAATAGAATATTGAGACTTGGAGGGCAGATTTGAAAATAAGAGAAAATAATTAGGTTAAGGATTTATATAAAAGGGGAGTGTTAGAATTAGAAAATAAGGATTACGTGAAACCTGTTTTTGGAGAAAAAGGAAGAAAACCAAGAGAAGAGAAGAGTCAGAGGAGAGAAAGCGGTAGAGTCCTTCGTCGATCAATCTAAGGTAAGGGTGAGACTAACTTTCTCTAATTCTAAGTTGTATAATTCTGAAAATTGAATTTAACAATTTGTAGGTTGAAGTTTTGGGAATTTGGAAATTAGGTTTAGAAGTTGTAATTGGTGATTTTCTAAAATAATATTTTGGGTCAAGTTTTATATGGTTTTGAGTGCCTTATCATGTATAGAAATGGTTAGACAAGTTTTGGAATCAAATTTGGGCATTGGGAAGTAAAAATTGGGATTTTGGGGTGAAAAATGGGTTTTTCCCGAGAGCTGCACAGTGACAGCATCTCCTGTTTCATGTTCTTGCGTCTTTTTCACACGTTTCCGTTTTGAACTGGGTTTTGGTGTAAACATGAAAGTTGTAGATAATTTTGTTAGCTTTTCAATGGCTTTGGTTTGACGTGAAAGTAATATTTGGGTTTTGAGTTATGATGAAAATAATCCAAGGAGGTCTTAGTGAAATTTTATGAAAATTCCGCATAACTGTTTCTAAGTTAATCCAAAACTTATGGAATAATTCCAAAACTCAAAACTAGAAGTACTATGAGTTCAATTAAAGTGTTTAAGAGTATTTAACCTATGTTGTGAGTTGGTCCTTGGGGTAGAAACGAAGTTGTTTATAATATTAATGTTGTTAGAGAGTCTGAAATTAAGATGATTAATGTTGTTAGTGATGTGATATAGTTATTTATGCATTATGTGAAATATGTTTGATGTTGAAGTTGTTATTGTTTATTCATTAACGTTGTTATGTTGTGAAGTTGTTGTATGTTGTTGTCTCTGCTGTATTGATTATTAAATCATTAAGTTGCATATGTTGGTCAAAGTTGTCAAGTTGTAAGTTGTTGATCCAAATTATTGGAGTCATATGAGATATCTAAGTTGTTAAGTCGTAAGATGTTGAGTCCATTGCATACTCATTTAAGTTGAGGGCTTGATGCCCTGTAATGTATATTTATACATATTATGTTGAGGGCTTGATGCCCTGTAAGTTGAGAGCTTGATGCCCTGTAAGTTGAGAGCTTGATGCCCTGTGAGCCTATTTACGCTTATACGTTGAGGGCTTGATGCCCTGGATTGGTACCACATGCATGATCAAGAAGTTGAAGTTTCATATGTTGAGTTTAAGTTGTAGAAGTCGCATTGTCGTTGTTGTTAAGTTGTCATTTGTCAATGAGTTGTTAATAGAGAACTAAGTGAAGTATTTATATTTATTAATCGTTGTTGTTTATGTCGTTATGAGATGATGTTTATGATGTGTTGTTTATGTTGTTATAAGATGATGTTTATGATGTGTTGTTTATGTTGTTATAAGATGATGTTTATGATGTGATGATTTATGTCGATTATGAGATGATGTTTATGATGTGTTGTTTATGTTGTTATAAGATGATGTTTATGATGTGATGATTTATGATGTTATATGATGATGGTTATGATTTGATTATTATGTGCTATATGATGATGATATAATGCGATGAATATGAAGTTAATAATGATTAGAAGTTGATTGAGTTATTAATGAAGCATTATAAGAAGAGTTAATGTTATTAATTGATGAAGTTTAAGTTGTTCAATGCATTTGATGAATTATATGCTTATTATTATTGAATGTGAAATCTCACCCCTTCTGCTTGGAAATGTTGCTCTTCGTATGGGTAACTTGCAGGTAATCAAGTTTAGCTGTGAAGTGAGTCGATTCTCTCACGTGTGTCTTAGGTGCTCTGATACGTAACGGGATGGAATTTTGTTGTTGCTTTCTATTCCTTATGTATTATTTTATGAACTTTCATGAACATGTTGTTGGAATAACTTTAAGAGATTTTATGTTGAGGCCTTGGTGCCAAAGATGTTTAAATGTTTAATAAATTCCGCTGCGATGTAATAAATGATATGTTGTTGAATTTTAGAATGATAAATAGTTATTTTATTCTGTTTATGATTTTATGAAAAGAAGTGTGACATTCCGTTTATGTTGAAATACTCTGATTTATATGTAAAATTTTCAAGTTGGGAAAACGGGGTGTTACAATATGCATTTATGTATTTGGCAATGTGAATGTGTTGATGGTTTGAGAAATGTTTTGGGTGGAATTGAATCAGTGAAAACGGGTTTTTGAGGTAAAATGTCGTTTTAAGTGATCTCGTGAAATAAGGTATGTTTTGGCGATTGAACTTGAGATGTTAGAGTTGAAAATGATATGTTATTTTGCTGTTTTGATTCATATTTTTGCTGGAACATATTTTACATGGTCAAAACTTGGATTTTCTAAATGGTTCGGAACATGGAATTGTGTCGTTTTCGGAAATTGTCAGAAATTGGACTTTTATGAAGAAAAAAAAATGATTGCAAGCTTGTTCTACAATCCATATAGACTTAGACAAGGCTTGTAAGGTTAGTACAATGTCTTAATCATGTCAAACTTGATTTTCGGGTGGAATTGTGGAAAATGTGAAACTTGGGTTTTCGCATACGGACTTAAGCTGTACTTTGAACTAATGTCTAATAGTTTGTAAGTGGCTTAAGCTCATGACTACATGATTGATTAAGATTATTTTTGTGAACTTTCAAACTTGAATTAAGTTGTTTATTTTGGAAATTATCAATGTTGACCATTTGTCATTTGATATGGACTTTATCGGAAATTGATTATTTTGGCCAAGTGTCCTATAATCTGAAGGTAAATCGACATGTACAGAATAAGCAGCGGAATAAAATATTCGATTTACTTTCCTTGGATCATTACGAATTGGAACTTGAACCAGTGATTCGATTGTTACCTTAGAACGATTGGTCTGAAAACGATCGGTGGAATCTGCGAACCGGACTCACGATCACAGCCAAGCAAATAGCAGAGCCTCTATCAGGTCCACACGAACAGTGCTCCTCCAAAACCTCGGTGCTAGCCAAGAAGACGGAAGTCAGAGAACTAGGGTTTCTGCAAAAGAACGTAACCGCAAACTGTTGCACTAGGGTTCTATTTATAGAACTCCTTATGTGCTTTGCAAGTCAAACTCGTTTTTGACTTCATTAAGCCCAATACGAGTTTAGTAAACTTTGCTAAATCATTAGCATTATTTACTAAGCGCACCCTTTATATAAGTCGTACTTATACATATCTCTTTTGACTGTTCTTTGTGTGTGACCCTTTAGGTTCTAGTCACGTTGGCAATAATATTAAATCTAATATTTAATATTATAAACAATGAGCGGTATCTAGCAACACATCATTGCTACCCAAGTGACAAGAATGTCAAGTGATCTGACGAAACCTTTCATGATAATACATATGTGTATAATTACTCCTTTGTCTCAATATCTTCATTGATCCCAAGGCATAGATAGTGTCACCCTTGTATGGATCAATGTTCATTTATCTTGATTCCGAAATATACTATTTAACGAATAAGTCCAATATCTTATATTGACTTAGTTCGGCATGGCCATGCATATTTATAGTCATATTTCATCAAGATGCCTAAAGATATATCTCCTGTTTATGAGGAGGGACAAATCCCATCTAGGACACTCATGATCCTCAGCATGATTCATCAAGTGCCCATCAACCAACGTTATTGTTATCCTTTTACAGACAACGTTAGAATGGCAACAAAGCACTTGAGTCCACATTTAGAGATCATAGTGGTTTCAGGTCTAAGAGCGATATACATTATTATCATTGTGAGAATATCTTATGACAATTTCATAACTTACTATGTAGTATTCTCACAGTGGGTCAATCCAATATAAATATTACACCTAATATTTATATCTATGTATAGACTTGATATCTCATATCTATGACCCATGAGATGCGGTCATCAGTCTACATACATAATAGTCTCGACGCTTTGTTATTATCCTTTATTCATATTAAAGCTTTGACTACGGATACATTTAAGAATAGCGTTCTATAAGATAATGTAATCTCATGATTAAGTCACACTTAATATATTATTACACGAACTATCTATTCTATGGACTTTATTAACATTATCTAAATATAATAAAGAGTGCCATATATTATTCAATAATAAAAGTCATGATACATAAGATAGGTTTAACATAAACTATTGGCCTCTAGGGCTTACACCAACAATCTCGCACTAGCACTAGAGCCAATTAGGCATAAACCTAATACCCATAGATCTAGTATGACCATCATGCTTCTGCTGGGCAAGAGCTTTAGTAAGTGGATCAGCGACATTGTCCAATGTTGGTACTTTGCATATTTTAACATCTCCTCTTTCGATAATCTCTCGAATAAGATGATAACGCCTTTGTATGTGTTTGGATTTCTGGTGAGATCTAGGTTCTTTGGCTTGTGCGATTGCACCATTGTTATCACATAGTAATTCAATGGGATCCACAATACTCGGAACTATTCCAAGATCAGAAATGAATTTCTTAATCCAAACAGCTTCTTTTGCGGCATTGGATGCAGCAATATACTCGGCTTCAATTGTAGAATCAGCGACTGTTTCTTGCTTTGAACTTTTCCAGCTCACAGCACCGCCATTTAAGCAAAACACATATCCAGATTGCGATCTAAAGTCATCATGATCGGTCTGAAAACTAGCATCAGTGTAACCAATTACAGAGAGCTCTTCTTGACCTCCATAGACCAAGAAGGTATCCTTAGTTCTTCTCAAGTACTTAAGGATATTCTTGACAGCAATCCAATGATCGTTGCCAGGATTAGACTGGTATCTGCTCGTAGCACTTAAAGCATACGAGACATCTGGTCGAGTACATATCATAGCATACATGATAGAACCAATTGCTGAAGCATATGGGATATCACGCATTCGATCCCTTTCGTCATCAGTCGAAGGGGATTGAGTCTTTGATAGATTTAATCCTGACGACATAGGAATGAATCCTTTCTTGGATTCATGCATATTAAAATGTCTCAGGACTTTGTCTATATATGTACCCTGACTTAAGCCAAGCAATCTTTGTGATCTATCTCTATAGATCCTGATTCCTAATATGTAGGAGGCTTCACCTAAGTCTTTCATAGAAAAGCATTTCCCTAACCAAGTTTTGATTTCTTGTAGTGTAGGGATGTCATTTCCGATTAATAATATGTCATCTACATATAAAATCAGAAATGAAACTATGCTCCCACTAACCTTCTTGTAAACACAAGGCTCATCTTCATTTTTAATGAATCCATACTGTTGTACAGTTTCATCAAAGAGAAGATTCCAACTTCTAGAAGCTTGCTTCAATCCATAGATTGATCGCTGCAACTTGCATACCTTTTTGGTTGCATTAGGATCGCCAAAACCTTCAGGTTGTGTCATGTACACATCCTCAAGAAGATTTCCATTTAGGAAAGCAGTTTTGACATCCATTTGCCAGATTTCATAATCGTGGTATGCAGCGATGGCAAGTAAGATCCGAATGGATTTAATCATTGCAACTGGTGAAAAGGTTTCATCATAGTCTACACCATGAATTTGTTTGAAGCCTTTAGCAACCAGTCGCGCTTTGTAGGTACTAACCTTTCCATCCATGTCAATTTTCTTTTTGAAAACCCACTTGCATCCTATAGGATTAATTCCTTCAGGTGCATCAATCAAGTTCCAAACTTGATTTGTGTACATGGAATCCATTTCAGATTTCATGGCTTCAAGCCACTTCTCAGATTCGGGGCCAGTTATGGCCTCCGTGTAAGTCACAGGCTCATCTTGGTCCATGAGCAATACATCACCCTCTTGAGATATGAGATACCCATATCTTTCAGGTTCTTGACGTATCCTGCTAGACCTACGTGGTTCTTGTGTTACTGGGATAGGATTTTCTGTCATAACAGTTTGGGTATCCTGTCCTTGTTCCTTTACCGGTATTTCAGTACTCTGTGGGTCTTGAATTTCTTCAAGATTTACTTTGCTCCCACTGATTCTCCTGGAGACAAAATCCTTCTCAAGGAAGACTCCAGTTCTGGCAACAACAATTGTGCCTTCAGGTGGTTTGTAAAAGTAGTATCCTCTAGTTTCTTTAGGATATCCCACAAAGAAACATTTTTCAGATTTTTGTTCAAGCTTAGTAGACATAAGTCGTTTTATATAAGCTTCACAACCCCAAATCTTAAAATGTCCCACATTGGGTTTTCGACCATTCCATATCTCATATGGTGTCTTTTCTACCGCTTTAGATGGAACTCGGTTAAGTGTGTAAGCTGCAGTTAATAAGGCGTACCCCCATAAGAAGTTTGGAAGTTCAGCATGACTCATCATAGATCGGACCATGTCTAACAAGGTTCGATTTCTCCTTTCAGACACACCGTTCCATTGCGGTGTTCCAGGAGGTGTGAGTTGGGACAGTATCCCACATTCTTTAAGATGATTGTCAAACTCTAAGCTCAAATATTCTCCACCTCGATCAGATCGAAGCATTTTGATTTTCTTGCCTAGTTGGTTTTCTACTTCATTTTGAAATTCTTTGAAGAAAGTAAATGATTCAGATTTATGTTTCATTAGATACACATATCCAAATCTACTAAAGTCATCAGTGAATGTAATGAAGTAGTGAAAGCCTCCTCTAGCAGTTATGTTTAGGGGTCCACACACATCAGTATGTATGAGACCTAAAAGATCACTAGCCCTTTCACCTTGACCGGTAAATGGAGCCTTTGTCATTTTTCCCAATAAACAAGATCGACATGTTTCATATGATTCAAAATCAAAAGAATCCAAAAATCCATCTTTATGGAGTTTGGAAATGCGATTCTCATTTATATGTCCTAAACGACAATGCCAAAGGTAAGTTGGATTCAACTCATTAGGTTTCAACCTTTTAGCATTAATGTTATAGATAGGCATATCGAGATCTAAGACATAAAGTCCATTACTCAAATTTGCATTAGCATAAAGAATATTATCCAAATAAACGGAACAACATTTGTTCTTTATTGTAAATTCAAAACCAGCCTTGTCCAAACAAGAAATTGAAATAATATTCCTGCTAATGGCAGGTACATAATAGCAGTTTTCTAAATTAAGTAAAAGACCACTAGGTAAGGTCAATACATAAGTTCCAACAGCTAAAGCAGCAACCTTTGCTCCATTGCCAACTCTAAGATCGACCTCGCCTTTTGCCAATGCTCTACTCTTTCTCAGACCCTGCACATCAGTACAAATATGAGAACCACATCCAGTATCTAATACCCATGATGTAGAAGTAGACATATTAATTTCTATAACAAAAATACCTGCAGAAGTAGTGGGAACATTTCCATTCTTCTTATCTTCCAGATACTTTGGACAGTTTCGCTTCCAATGCCCAGTGTTGTTGCAATAGAAGCACTTACCATCCTTAGCCACGCCTCCAGTAGGCTTCAAAGCTTTGGTTGATGGTTTGGCAACAGCTTTGCCTTTGCCATTTCCCTTAGACTTATTAGGCTTCTTATGGTGCTTTTTGAACTTGCCATTATTAACCATTAAAATGGCAGCAGCCTTTCCTTTTCCCTTCATGTTTTTCTCAGCAGTTCTCAACATAGCTGCAAGCTGTGGTAGTGTCTTGTCCATATCATTCATTAGAAAGTTCTGGACAAAACCGTTGAAGCTTTCAGGCAACGATTGCAGCACAAGATCAACGACTAGCTCTTGTTCAAGGACAAATCCCAAACGAGCTAGGTTTTCAGAGTACCCAATCATTTTGAGCACATGAGGTCCTACGGGACCTCCCTCTGACAGCTTGGTGGAAAACAGGGCTTTAGAGACATCAAACCTCTCATGCCTGGCTTGCTCTTCATAAAGAGTCTTCAGATGTTCGATCATATCGAACGCTGTCATCCATTCATGCTGTTTTTGCAGCTCGGGAGTCAATGAAGCCAGCATGATGCATGAAACTTCTACGGAATCATTGAGATGCTTGGCATGAGCATTTCTTAGAGCCGCAGAAGCTCCAGCAGGAGGTGTCTCAGGAATGGGTCCATCCAGCACATACAGCTTTTTTTCGTGGGTGAGGACAATCCTCATGTTACGGGACCAGTCTATAAAATTTGTTTCAGTCAATTTTTCCTTTTCGATGAGGGATCGCAAAATGTTTGTGGAAGCGTTATTGGCCATCTACAATTTAAAATGTGCAAAATAAGTATCATGAAAAATATTTAATTTGGTCTTTAATTAAATACGCTCCCACTATTTTACTCAAATCAAATGACCTTCAACCATTTGACTCGGAAAATCCCGTTGGAAGATTTTCTAGTGGATTGAAATCCTTATTTCACCTTGTTTTAAGCCAACGGGGGCTGTACTTAAAACTTAGCTATTTAGGTAGGAACATTTCCAATTGTATCTTATACAACTTTCAAATCAATTGGCGGAATAACTCTTTATTCAATTTCTATCATATAGAAGTCGTCCAATTATAGCTTCTAAATTTATTCTAATCTTATTAAAATTAATTTAGTTAAGTTTGACCCAAAAGAATAACACTTGGATAAATTGGATTACCGCACCGCAACTTACTAGTATAGAATATGCGCTTTACGGAGGCAAAACCCACATATTCGATATTAGTCTTGAAGGGTGTTAAACTTTTGGAAAGCTTTAAACTTAATATTTAAATTGAAGGATTTTTATTAAATTTGATCTCACCTCACCACGGCTTATCATATATATTCGCACTTCAATCAAAACATGCATAACATTTATACAAAATAAAAGTGACATGATTATGGCCATCCTAACGCTATGATTCTCTCAAGCTAATGAGAGAATCTGAACTAATCCTAGAAACGACCTTGCTTCTCCAAGCTTGACTTCCAGGACCATCCTTACGTCTTGAGTCCTATTACCTCCTTTGTATTCTATTTACATTACATATGAAGAAAACTCGTTTTACATACGAGGGAGTGGATGAGAAGAGAATGTACAATAGAGATATAAGAGAAAGGCACGGCACGCAGGCCGTATTTTAATATCCAAAAGAAATAAAATAAAAGGGACTATGGCCATAATCATTCACATGATAATAATAACAAACACACTTTTATTATTATTAATTATTCCTTATAATTAAATAAATTAAATTAAAATTCGACATATGATCACCTACGCAGATTAAAATTCCTTATAATTCATTATGAACGATTCACTTTGAATTAGCACCGTATTTCGCATCAACACTTGACACGTTTCTGATTACCCTAATCGTTTCGGCAAACCCTAATTCTGTTACAACAATCTGATCTTTATTAAACAAGTACTCTGATTTTATTCACGTATCATGACCGAGTCTAGGATGCTTCACCAGAGTTCACAGAATCAGTTACGAAGCTCCATACGTCAGATCAATCAACATGAAAATATCATCTGACTTATTTAAACTATGATCAAATCCAGTATATCATATATACCGTTGTTATACAGAATTTACCAATCATGCTTCTGTCAATATGTATGATCGAAAGGTTTGATGTTTCACCAGAAACGATTTCTGAAACATCAAAACGGTTCGAAAAGCCATGCACATTCACGTGATTGATATTAACATTAACTGCGTTTTATGATCGATCAATCATGTTTCTGTCGATATGTATAATCGAAACGTCGATGTTTCACCAGAAACGGTTTCTGAAACATTGAATCAAATCGAAAACACATGCACAGAAAGCATAATATGATGCGATGCCAATTTTAATCTTTCTTTATTATTTATGTTCGTTCAATATGTTTAATCAAATTAAAACATAAGGCAGTAACAAAACAATCCGATTCAAGGTTTCGTAATTGGCTCTGATACCACTTTGAAGGTAAATCGACATGTACAGAATAAGCAGCGGAATAAAATATTCGATTTACTTTCCTTGGATCATTACGAATTGGAACTTGAACCAGTGATTCGATTGTTACCTTAGAACGATTGGTCTGAAAACGATCGGTGGAATCTGCGAACCGGACTCACGATCACAGCCAAGCAAATAGCAGAGCCTCTATCAAGTCCACACGAACAGTGCTCCTCCAAAACCTCGGTGCTAGCCAAGAAGACGGAAGTCAGAGAACTAGGGTTTCTGCAAAAGAACGTAACCGCAAACTGTTGCACTAGGGTTCTATTTATAGAACTCCTTATGTGCTTTGCAAGTCAAACTCGTTTTTGACTTCATTAAGCCCAATACGAGTTTAGTAAACTTTGCTAAATCATTAGCATTATTTACTAAGCGCACCCTTTATATAAGTCGTACTTATACATATCTCTTTTGACTGTTCTTTGTGTGTGACCCTTTAGGTTCTAGTCACGTTGGCAATAATATTAAATCTAATATTTAATATTATAAACAATGAGCGGTATCTAGCAACACATCATTGCTACCCAAGTGACAAGAATGTCAAGTGATCTGACGAAACCTTTCATGATAATACATATGTGTATAATTACTCCTTTGTCTCAATATCTTCATTGATCCCAAGGCATAGATAGTGTCACCCTTGTATGGATCAATGTTCATTTATCTTGATTCCGAAATATACTATTTAACGAATAAGTCCAATATCTTATATTGACTTAGTTCGGCATGGCCATGCATATTTATAGTCATATTTCATCAAGAGGCCTAAAGATATATCTCCAGTTTATGAGGAGGGACAAATCCCATCTAGGACACTCATGATCCTCAGCATGATTCATCAAGTGCCCATCAACCAACGTTATTGTTATCCTTTTACAGACAACGTTAGAATGGCAACAAAGCACTTGAGTCCACATTTATAGATCATAGTGGTTTCAGGTCTAAGAGCGATATACATTATTATCATTGTGAGAATATCTTATGACAATTTCATAACTTACTATGTAGTATTCTCACAGTGGGTCAATCCAATATAAATATTACTCCTAATATTTATATCTATGTATAGACTTGATATCTCATATCTATGACCCATGAGATGCGGTCATCAGTCTACATATATAATAGTCTCGACGCTTTGTTATTATCCTTTATTCATATTAAAGCTTTGACTACGGATACATTTAAGAATAGCGTTCTATAAGATAATGTAATCTCATGATTAAGTCACACTTAATATATTATTACACGAACTATCTATTCTAAGGACTTTATTAACATTATCTAAATATAATAAAGAGTGCCATATATTATTCAATAATAAAATTCATGATACATAAGATAGGTTTAACATAAACTATTGGCCTCTAGGGCTTACACCAACATAATCTTTCGTGACCAACTTTGTGTGGCTAAATGAAGATGTGTGATGAATTGTAGATGTTGGATATGATAATTATCATGAGATGTTGTATTTTCTCTTACTTGAAATATGAGAAATATTTGAATTGGTGAAACTATATGATGTAGTTGATGTTGAATGATATTGATGATGTTATCACGATTTTGGGGTATCAAGTCATTAATTAGGCTTGAACCTTTCAATCTTTGATAATCTCTATTTTTTCTTGGGAAGGGTAAAATTGAGAAAACCCTTAGAAATTCTAAGTTCGGGGGTCGTTTTCGTTACGGGAAGGTGTTAGGCACCCGCAACGACTATAGTACTCTATAGGAACCGTTTTCCTAGTTTTTATGTCTACGCTTTATTTTTAATGCTATTTATTGAAAAAAGAAGTTGTTTATTCAGGTTAAGAATGGAGGGACAAAATGTTTGAGATTTTATTTTTATTGGACTTAGAAAGGTTTTGACCTCTTGCCTACATACCCTTTTAAGGGATCAAACTCCATGTAGTTCTCTTTCAAAAGTGTTTTTGTGTGTTTCAATTGATTTTAAGTTTTGGAAAATGGTTTTGAAGAAGAGAAAGAGGCCGTAAAGGCATGAGAGAAGAAAATGGTGAATGGTTGGTTCAATTATTATTAGAAAAGGTCTAAGTTGGGATTACAGTTCATTTGAGTTTGATTAAGAAAATAAAGGGAAAATTCAATGGAGTTTTGACTCCAAGGTTTATTTGGAAAAATTTTCAAGTGATGGAATTTACCTATTTTTTTGGAAAAATGATATTTTTCTAAGTAACACGTTTCCTAAACATACATCTAAAGCGGTAAACATACAACGTGTGTGCGTGTCGGTGCTTGTGTCGGTGAACATCATTAGAGAGTCCATTGTCCGTTACATTTGCCCTAATTTACATTCTATGGTCTTGCATGAAATTAAAAGGAAATTTAAACTACCTAAAATATTACATGACATTTTAACATAGAAATTAAAAGGTAAAAATGCCTAAACTATGGGAAATGGAGATGAAATGATAGAATGCTTATGAGGTGAATGAAACAAGAAATAAAATGGTTAGTAAAACAAGGTGTAAAATGGTAAGAAAAGTAAGCAAAGAATTACGAGGCAAAACGGTAAAAATGACAACAATAACCAAAATATAAAAAAAAATACACATTACTTGTAACAAAAGAAATTAACAAATCACATTAAAACAGTAAAACAATCACACAACCAGTAGCATATTCAACATGAAATTGCATATTAATCACTCATATCATGCCAAGACCTCATGAACGAATTATGGCAAGAAAATTCACAAGTTTAATCAAAAAAATGAACAAATCAACAAGAAAATATTACATATATTATTATCATTTTTTAACATGTAAAAACATTACAAAAGTATTAAAAATACACCAAGAAACATATAGGAATTTTTAGGAATTTTTTGCAAGAAAATTGGACAAGCAGGGAGTTCAGATAGCAAGAAACAGGGTGCAAATAGCAAGAAATAAGAAGAAGAAAAAAAAGCAGAAACAAACAAACTGAAAGTCCAAGCCCAAAACCCACAGATCCGGATACACAGGGAGCGTTGGATTGATCCAGGAAGCCAAACCCTAGATCTAAAGGCTCAGAATGAAGGGAAAGAACCGGAAATAAACCGGACCGGTTCAGTTGTTTATAAAAGCACATGGACACCGGTTTATTTCATTTCTTCCTTTCCTTTCTCTCTCTTCTCTCATCTAGTGAGAGAATCTCTCACTTCTCTCTTCTCCTCCCTCGCCGGTTTCTGGAAAATAGAAGATGAACTTCATCTTCTCCGGTGAACCTTGCTTCTCCGGCGTGGTGGCCGGCCGCCCAAGGGTGGCGGCGCCGCCGCCGGAGTTGAGCAAGTTTCTCCGATTTCAATTTTTTTTACATATTTGGATATCCTTTTTTGTTTTAAACACGAATCTGAACTTATTTTTTGCATGCAAGGCTTGAATCAACGTAGATCTGGAAATTTCTTCACGGTTTTCGAATGAAATTTTTTTTAGGTTTTTTTTTTCAGTTTTTTTCGAATGAAACCTTTAAAACTCCATAGATCTACATTTGATTTGTCTTTGTTGTTGTTTTTAAGCAAGAAAGATGAAGTTTATGTGTTTACCTGTGGTTTCAGTTGGAGATTCTGAGAGAAGATCTTCGGAAACACTTGAACTTGATTATGTTTGATGATTTGTTGCGTGAATCCGAAAATAAATCGGTTCTGGCTGGTTTGATTCCTTCTTCTTCTTCACCGGTTCAAATTCTTCTTCTTTCCTTCTTCCTCTTCACTGATTCTCTATGATCGGTGCTTGAGTTTGCCAATGGCGAATTCTCACCTTGAATTGCAGAGAATCTGGTTCGATGAATCACTGAGAACCGTGATGAATTTGATTGAATCTTGTGTTGATTTTGATTCTGGAGAATTAGGGTTTATGAATGTTCTTGGTGTTCTTTGTGATTCTGGATTTTGATCTAACTGAATGGAGAGAGAAACTGTGATTCTGTTTTGGTGATGTGGCACTGATTCTGTGGATCTGTGTGGCACTGTGCACTATTTATAGGCTGCCATGTGTGTTTCTGGACCAATGAGAGAAGGACACCTGTTTTGGACTTAGGGACTTTTCTGCAAAAATAAGAAAATTGAAGAACTGGACTGCAATTTACAAAAAAGGACCTAAAAATGCAATTTTAAAAAGTATTGGACTAAAATGCAATTTTAGAAACTATTTCAGGGACTAAAATGCAATTAAAATAAACTTGGACTAAAATTGGTAAATTGGACAAAACGTAAAGTGAAACAAAAAAAAATAAAATCAACAAAAGGATTAAAATGAACCAAATACAAAAATGAGGTATTTTAAAATACCTCTCTGCCGAAATTTTGACAGGAAAAGACCAAAATGCCCCTAGGGACTAAACTGACTCAGATGCAATTTTTGAAATGATTTTAAACAGAGATTCAACAATGATTTGTACAGACAAGTTAAAAAGACTCAGAGACAGTTACAGGGACTAAAATGGGTTCCAATGCAGGAAATGACCAAAATACCCTTTTTGTATGATTTTTGAAATAAAATGCAAGAAAAGCAATGCAATGATTCAGAGAGTTTTCAAATGACTTGTAATGCAAGAAAGACACTTTGGATAGTTTTATGCAAGAAAATCATGATTGAACACACTTCGAGACAGAGACAGTAAAATATGCATATGAAAAGAGAGTAAAGGTTCAGAGTAAAACAACAGTAAATTGACAAATATCAGTGTTAGAAAAGAAATTTGAATGAGTATTTTTAGGTCCAAAATCAGGGTATAACAGATGATCATTGATATTTGGTGATAATGTGATGATGACTCTTATTTGAATTATGACTTGATTGTTGTGTGGACGTAAATACTTGATAATGCAAATGTTGTTGAGGTGATCAATATAATTGGAAGTTGTCCATTATATTGTTGTGATTATTTGAGGTGATGTCGCATTGTCGAGTCTTTGCTTGTATGTCCATGCATCATAGTCATGTTGAGTCTTGTAGTTGTAAAAGGGTTGAGCTCTTTTACTTCAGAGATTATGTAAGACGGGTGTGAAATCTTACATACGATGTTTTTGTTGTATCGAAGGTGACGACCTTGAGGTGATTTGGTACCACATGCATATATGTGTTGGTTTAGGCGCATATCATGTTGATGTAACACCCCGTTACCCAAAATCAATTAAATAATAAATAACACATCAGAGTAAATCCCAAAACGGGCATGTCACACTACATTTTCAAAATTTCTTGAATAGAATATAAAAACTATTTAATTAAACATCCTTCAGAAATATTCATTAATTTGCAGCGAAATATTTGCATTAAAAGCAACAACAACAACGGTTTAATTCTCCATAATAAATCTTGGCATTAAAGCCTCAACAACATAAACTCAACAACTAAAAAGGGCTACAACATCAAGTTTCAAAATTTGATACATAGGAATGAAAATAAGCATTAAAATCTCATCTCGTACGTATCAGAGCCCTAGACACTTGAGCCACCACCTACTACTCAGGATCACCTACAAGTTACCCATAGGAAGGGCAACATTTTCAAGCAGAAGGGGTGAGATTCACAACAATAAAATATAGATATTAAAATTCATTAATTTAATCTAACACCATAAATATAATCAATTCATCTTCATATATGTATAAATACATACTTCATACAACAACATCATCATCAATATGGCAATTACATCCAACAACACCGACTCATGCAAATGACACAACAACACCTGCTAAGACAACACTCCTAGACTCCTCAACAAACGCAAATATGCATGTGGTACCATATTCAGGGCCGAAGCCCTCACCGCTTTTAGAATGGTTAAAGCATTCATCAGGACATAAGTCCTCACCGCTTTGAACAACAAGGTGTTCCAGGACATAAGTCCTCCCGCTTTGAACGACAAGGCGTTCCAGGGCAAGAGCCCTCCCGCTTTATATGCTTATGCAACTGACTTCACTTGTGTATATCTACATACAACTCAACAAATGCATATATATATGTATATGACTCACCTCTTCATAATTCAACACATGTATGATTTAATGAATGTAAATATACACCACAGTCATCAACAGATCATCATTAATCAATCCAACAATCAAGAAAAATGCACAATTAATCATAATCATGTTCATACACCAAGTTCCATTCAAAACATTCAAAACAGAATTCAACAACTCAAATACCGGGCAACTCGCCTCGCGAGTACATCTACTCGCTATGGCGAGCACAAGAAAAAGGATGCTCGCCATGACGAACTCAAGGCGAACTGAAAAACAGGTGGTCTCGGGAGTTTTGACATTTTTCTCACTAAATCTTCATTTTTAAGTTCCCTATTCATCTTTTTAATCTGAAAATTGTCTCAGACCTCTCTAAAATCATCTAGGTACTCAAAACTAACCAAATTATGGCTTATAACAACAATCTGAAAATCCAGGTTTCCTCACTGGTACTCGCCACAATGAGTTGTCTTGCTCGCGAGGCGAGCCATGAAGTTGCTCTCTCGCCAAGGCGAGCTCATGCTACTCGCGAGGCGAGCGATGAATGTCTGTACGGGCAGAATGCAGGTTTTCCCCAAAAATCTCATTTTCCTTCAAATCACTCCCCAAATTAGTTTACAGATGTATAATCAAATACTGTATGCACTCAGAACCTATTTCTACCACCAAAACAGCAATCCATACACTCAATTCCCTCAAAACCCAATTTTCCTGACATAACCCAAAAGCCCCAATTCTATACCATAACCTGTTAAAATCAAAATCAGAATCCAATACCTGTACTACTGAAGTAAAACTCACCCTTACCTTAATTTTGCAGAAAGAAAAGCTCACAAGATCAAAATCTCCCTTCTTGATTCTCCTCTTGGCTTTCTCTAGTTTTTCTCCCAAACTGCTTGTACGTAAAACTGTTTCTCTGACTTCTCTTTCTATTTCCTAACTCCTATTCTTAACTCCCTTTAATTTCATTTAATTCCCCTTAATTCTATTAATTATAACATAACTCCCCACACTCCAAAATAATTCTATTTCTCATATTATTCTAATTATATTAAAATAAACTATATAATAAAATATAACATACCACATAAACCACAAATATTATTTAAAATCATATAAAAGACTCTAAATAAATCAAAAATAAATAAAATAACGACTAGGGCGTTACAGTTGACATGAGTCTTAATTGTTGCATGTGAATGATGATTGTTGATGATAAGGGTGTTTGATGAATACATACTTGTGATATTTGGAATTGATTGGTTGATGAAGTGTGTTATAATTGAATATGTGACTTGATGAATTTGTGCATTGGTGAAATTGTTGAATGGTGTGATCTATGTGGATTGTGTATACATTGGTGAATTTTGTTGATAGTTGTAAATAAATGATCTATGCTCTAATTGCATATCTTGCTTACTTGTGCTATACACTTGATGAATCTATTGATGATAAATGTTTTGGTAATAGTGATTATATGTTTTAGTGATTCCTTTGATAATGATAATGACTTGGTTAGCGATTGAATATGTTGATATGCTATGTTAGTAATTTGATAGCTTGAATTATGTGTTGGGGGATAATAATCATGTGATGCTAGTATTCTAGGATGGATGGTTATGTATATTTGCTATGCATGAATCCTTGAATGCCTATGTTTGTTTATGTGGATTATGATTGATGTAAAGCTTACCCCCAATGGACCTGTGATGGACCGCCTGCCTGTCTGTATGGATGGGTAGACGTTATGCAGGATTAGTTGCTCTGGTGAGTTGGTTGATGCTTGGTGGATATCGGGAGCTATCTCCGGTATCGGTTTAGTTGAGTCTAGGATGACTCTGATCTAGGTGTCTTTTGTGTTTACCCTAGATTGTTTGTTGGATTTTATTTATGTTGGAGATTGTCCATTGTTGGGACTTGGAGACTTTATGTCGATGTATTATTGTTATCATGGCATGTATATTTTGAAGTATATGGTTTATAATCCGCTGCGACTGTTGAGATTTTTATACATGCATGTTATTTTGGAATTTTGTATGATGACGTAGCGTCTATTTCTTGAATATATGTATTATTCGCGTGTTTTTATTGCTTTAATAGAAATAGGGCGTTACAAACAACCATAATTCAACAACACAATATCCCAATCCAACAATTTGAGCAAAACTCATAAATACCCATTTTCACATACTATGAACATGCAATTTCACCAACAATAATTCAATTATCATCAATTTCATGTATTCAAACATATCATCATAATTAGAGCACGAAATTCAACATCTAAGAACAAATAATCACTTGTTCAATTAAGCACTTAATCATACAACAATGAAAAATTACACTAAATGATTATGATTGAACTCTAACCCCCTTACCTTAATTAACAATTAATCCTAGCACAAGCTTCACTTTAGCTCCTAGGATCCTCATCTCTTCTTGAATCTTCAAGCTTCTCCTCTCTAACCCTTTTCTCCTATTCTCTTGCACTTTCTCTCTCTACCTCTCTCAAAATATCTCTTGTAATGAAATGAATGAGGTTTTCTCTTAAGACAAGACTTATATAAGCTATTCCTCTAATGGGCTTAACCTAACACCTTAGTGGACTTAACCCACTCAAACACAATTCTAAAATGTTTCTACACTCTCAACGGTAAAATACTAATAACGACTACTTAACGGTAAAATACTAACAACGGTCACCTAACGGTGCACAACTAATTACTACGCTAGTAACTTAGTAAAATAACGGTTCTCAGTAAAACACTAAAAATAATTCTTACCAAAATTACTAATTTACCCTTACTCGTAAGATGACCAAATTACCGTTCTAACACGAAAATCCATTGAAATGCACCCAATGATAATTAATCACATACAAGCACTTATAAACACATATTAAAACCATTAAAATAAATCTAGCGAAAATCGGACTGTTACACACTTGATTAATTTGATTAGAGAATTGCTAGTGTTGATCTAAGTTGTGTTTTCTCAAAAGATTAATCTAAATTTAATTTCATGTTTATTGTGTTTTCAATTGATAATTAGCTTTATTGTTATATAGGTTTGGTTTTAAATTGTCTCTAGGTTTGTTAATTGTTCAAAGTGATTGAATTTTGATTGTATAAAAGATTTTAATAGTGAATCTCTCAATTTTAAGATTGAAATCTTAATTCACATTGCTTTAGCTATTTCTCTATTATTGTGATTGTTCGTGCACGATTTCAATAGTCAATTTTATTAAACGTGATTTTAATAAACTTCGAAATATTTTCAAAAAGCTATTCACCCCCTTCTAGCTTAGCAACTTAATAGCGATATAGACCAACAAAATCCACTTTATTTTGTGCCACTTTGGCTTTTTAACCTTAAAAACATTTTCCAAATTTAAATAACCAAACAAATCACTCAGCTTTTTACCCCGAACTACATGATTTTGATTCCGCTCGGGTACGTAGGCAAAAGACTTTGTCTTTCCAAATCAACAAAAATTCAAAAACATTTTCTTTTTTTCTTTATTTACACTTAACTTTTTTAAGCAAGTAATTTAATTTAGCACAAAATAAATAAAAACAAGAGGTTCTTATAGAGTACTATAGACGTTTAGGGTGTTAAAACCTTCCCTTAACGTAATCAACCCACGAACCTTTAATCTCTCAAATTTAGGGTTTATTCAAACTTTTCCCCTTTTCCTTGGAAAAAATAAAACTCAGTGGTGAACTTAAAAAATTACGAGTCAACGCTAATCAACAGCTTGATATCGAAAAAATCACAGTGACAAAAGTCAACTAACGTTGACTGCATTAAATGATCCATTTGAAAATACAGGCTAACAACGGTCTAGAACAAAAACCAAGGAAAATGTTAACAAATGCTCATAGGAAACTTGATAAGAAGTTTAAATTAAACATTGAGTCTTGTTAACGAGTTCCCCGAGACTCTTTAAGGATTCCAAAAGAAGAAATTATTTTTAAAAAAGTCATATAATCATTTTAATCTTTGAATGTGTAATTAATAGTAACAGTAGTTCTTCCATGTATCAAAATTTTAAAAATAGTTTTGATTATGTACTTTGTTAATCAAAATAGTCTTTGATGCAAAAATAATATTTCAATAATCACAATAATTCTTTTGATATAAGAATTGAATTTCGAGTAAGTATTAATGACAATAAATGAATATATTAATGGATTAATACGACGATATTAACGAAACATTTTATATCAAAAATTAATTTGATTAATGAAGTGAATAATAAAAAATTATTTTAGAATTTCGATAGATAGATTATCGTGGAGAATTGCTGTTCCCACATTACATAAAGCTGTGTCACACGAGTAAATGACGTTTTTACCCCTACGGCAGTTAACTACCGAAGTTTGGAACCGGCTGCTTCCTTCGGCAGTTAACTGCCGACGGAAAAAAGAAAAAAAAAACCTCGGCACTTTACTACCGAGGAACTAATCAATTTTTTTTTTTTTTTTTTTTTTTTTTTTTTTTTTTATGTTTGAGAAGAAGGAAAAGTGGGAAGTTGTATCTGCATATTCATAGGGAAAGTGGGAAGCTGTATCTGCATAAAAAAGAAGACTCGTAGCTGTGGTGTCATATTCATAGGGAAGACAAATATGCACGAATTTGGCATGGGTACAACAGGAAATAATTCTAATTACGGGTAAGCTAATCTATATGTTATTTATTGATGCCATTATAAACATAAGAGGCTTTTGGCTTGTCAGAAGGGCGATATCTACATACTTTACCTGATATATATTTAGGACTTCATTGCTTCCCACTTTTCCTTCTTCCAAACATAAAAAAATAAAATTGATGAGTTCCTCGGTAGCAAAGTGCCGAGGTTATTATTATTTTTTTTCGTCTACAGTTAACTGTCGAAGTTGCAGTCGATTCTAAACTTCGATAGTTAACTGCCGTAGAGGCAAAAATGTCATTTACTCGTGTGGCACAATCTTATGTAACGTGGGAACAACAATCCTCATTATCGTGAGTATCCCACCGAAATGACTATTTCCTCTTAAATAAATTTAGTTTTGCCTAAAAAAAAAAAAAAAAAAACTTTGTTTGTCTATTCAAGTTAAATTAAGGTGTGATTGCAAATTTGACATCCTCCTCTATCGAGCCGCCACCACTAAACTACACATCACTGCTTCATGCTTGCCTTGGACTCCTCCACCGTCGTGCTTCGAATACCCGTTCGCAACCCGACCCGTTCACTCTTCACCGCCATCAACACTTGCTGCTATCATTCAGGTCGATCGGGACCCAGCTTCTTTGTGGGTCCCACTCCTTCCCTCAATTCTATCAAAATGCAACTGCCCCGTCTCAAGGTTGAGGCCGAAATCAGCGGGGAAGACTTTTTCAACGCCTCCACCTCTAAGCGGATTCCTCGTCACCTTGTTATTATGGTTAATGGTATTACTGGGAGGTAATAATGTTTTTACTTGCTTTGGTAACTACAGTAGTAGCTTTTATTACTGTTACACCCATTGTCTGGTAATGTTGGCTTGGGACCGGAACGAGTGTGCTCCTCGGTTTTCGATAGTGTCAATTTCAGTGGCTTTACAAATATAATAGTTAGTTAGTTGGAGTTTGTTAATTGGGTGGTTAGCAATCACTGAGGTGAGCATAACTCAGTTGGTAAAACAAGGATATCTTTGATATATGATTTGTGGGGAGGAACATAAGGGTCTGTTTGGTAGGAGGTTTTTGGAGGAATAAGTCTTATATTTTGATATTTAAAAAAAAGTTAAACAACATCATCATTTAATAATTATATAATAGTTCAATCACACTTAATTGATTTAAAAAAAAAACATTAATAATGTCTGTAATTTAAAAAAGAAACCTAAACCCTCCATCCATCCAAACATACCTTGATAGTTGGAGAGGTAAGGGATTGTGGGTTCAATTCTTTTCCAAAATTAAAACTATGATTCTAGGGTAGTCTGAGTTTTTGTACCAGAAATCCATTGTTCTATGATTATGTTAGCTGGATAGTTTAGTTATAATTACTTATCCAAAATTATCTATTTTATCTTTTGTGTGATCAAGTTCATAAAATTTTTCAAAATAGATTATGTTTGTGGGGGACTCTGGTTACAGTGAAATGTGCTTGGTTTTCCAGTGCTTCTGATTGGAGATATGCTGCAGAACAGTTTGTAAAGAGGCTTCCGGATAAAGTTATTGTGCATCGTAAGCATTCCCACTTCCTTTATAAATATAGATGAGATGCTACATTTTCCTGTTCATCAGAGCATTGTTCATAACATAGTGGAATTTGAAATTCACCATATCACTGGAATGTTAAGTTTTTTAGTTGGATTTGTGGTCTATGTGTGAGTAGTCAGATAACAAATTAATAGTTTCAATGTTCTAATTTAGTTTGTTGTTTGTCTGAACTATCTCCATCTGTTTGTGTCATGTAGGTGATATAAAGCATCTTTCACGAACAGAAATGTGACTGATCACACAAGTTTTTTTCACTATTGTTTTTTTATTTCTCACAATATTAAAATATCCTGCTCTGATATTCACCTGATTCTTGTCCTGACATTTCCAAGTCCGCCAATCTTTAACTTGTATTATCTTTTGCACTGTTTATTAAGAAAACCATCAGTTGCATTTTACTTGATAATTTATGGACAGGCAGTGAATGCAATTCTTCAAGATTGACGTTTGATGGTGTTGACACAATGGGTGAGAGGCTAGCTGAAGAGGTACTTTGGTAATAATAATAATATGACCTTTTGTTCTCTTTGCTCATCTTAATTTTTCATACTTCCCTAAAATTTCATTTATAATGTTGGTTTTGGCGTTTTGCTGTTACTCATTTGTGTCTAAACCTTCAGTTTTACTTTGTATTTGACCAGGTACTATCAGTTGTTAGAAGATGGCCAGAGGTGCATAAGATATCCTTTGTCGCACATTCGTTAGGAGGCTTGGTGGCAAGATATGCAATTGGGAGACTTTATGATAATTCTTCAAAATTGGAACATGTTGGTAACAGCAGGAACCATTTCAAGGAAGAGAAGACAGAATATTCAAAGCAATGCCTTACACAGAGTTATGAAGCCAAAATTGCTGGTTTAGAGCCAATGAACTTTATAACATTTGCAACACCTCATCTCGGTTCAAGAGGAAATAAACAGGTACTTTTCTACGAACGGTGACTCAAAATTTTGGTTGAGGCTGTCGATTAATTACTTAAAGTTGTTGGACAAAATAATCACACACACTCATTTCAATTTTTTGAAGAAACGGGCACACAGATTGCATTTAAGTCAAAACTTGCTGCAATTTGTGAAATTGTTAGTTTATTTCCATTTTGTGTTTCGTAAGCCACAAAAACTCTAAAAGTGGTTTGATATAATTCAGCCCCTTAAATTGGAGACAAGTATTACAATGGTTATGGCCTTTTGCATTTAATTTATGACAATCAGTTTATACCTGATAGGTACAACTTCAGAATGATATTTTTATTTTGAATTTGTTTTGGTTGCACTTGTATCCCTTTTCCATTAGATATTGTTGGAATATTAGAAAATATTTTATACAATATTTATATCATGTTAGGGGATCTAGTTTATCTTGTAGGATCAGTTTGTAATCGTAGAGTATCTTTTAGATTATCTCCTAGAAATCATAGTAGTCAATTGCGGATTGCGGTGCGTAGCGGCCGACCCCAAAAATGCTATAGCGGGATAGCGCATAGCGCTATGACCGCTATTTGATAACTTTTTTGACAAATTACGTAAATAATACTACTTCCTCCGTCCCAAATTGTAAGACGTTTTGGCTATTTCACACGTATTAAGAAATGTAATTAATATTGCGTGGGGAAGAGAAACTATGAGTTGTTTTACAAAATTATCCCTAATAAATGGTATCGAAAAGATAAATGAAATAATTGAAAGAAGAGAGAGTAATTAATAGTTAAGGATATAATAGGAAAAATAACATTAATATTTCATTGATATTGTAAAGTGACATATAATTTGGGACAAATTTTTTTTCCAAAGCGACATACAATTTGGGACGGAGGGAGTACAAATTATAAACAAACATATATCTAATATAAAATTAAATATAACATTCAAATATCATGAAACATTCATAAATCATACATTTGTCAAAAAAAAATTCATAAATCATACAAAACACCCAAATCCTATGAAAGCTTTAAAGTCTCCAACATAGTATCGAAAGTCTTAATCAAAATTCAACATAGTAGTCAATCTCGGATATCGGTGCGTAGAGGCCGACCTCAAAAGTGCGATAGCGGGTTAGCGTATAGTGGTATGACAAATAGTGGTCACCGATATTTGATTATTTTTTGAACAAATTACATGAATAATATTATAAAGTATAAACAAACTTACATATTTCTATAAAAAAAAACTTATATTTAAAGATAGAGGAACAAATAAAAAAATCATAAAATAAAAGAAGAAAAAAAGAACAGAGAAACCATACAAAGAGTCAATTTGGTTTTAAAAATCCCCAAAATGCCCTAAAATAAATTTAGAAATTTGAAAACCATACATAATGTTTTAAAAATAGTGTCAAATTGAAAATTTTCAACTAAAATCAAATAGCGGCTGAAGCGGCCGCTATCCGCTCGCTCCGCTATGCCGCTATAGCAGCTAGAGTGGCCGCTATAGCGCCGCTATCTCATTCCGCACCGCTACGACAATTAGCGTAGCGGTTTGTCGCCGCTACGCTACGCGCGGCCGCTATTGACTACTAGGAGTAGGAATAGTTTCTATATATTTTAGTTATTGTTGTGATTTGTTTCCTTATTTCCTTATACATTTACTATCGAGAAAAACCCAAATCCCACGTTGGATAGATAAGACTCTTGTTAAGAGTGTATAAAGAGGAGACACTCCTCACCTTACAAGCCGGTTTTGTAAGGATGAGTTAGACCTCAATTTCAACATGGTATTAGAGTCTATCGATCGGGCCACCCACCATTTATATACACGCACCAAGCCCACTAGTGTTGGGCGTGAGGGGGTGTATTGGGAAAATCCCAAGTCCACGTTAGATAGATAGGACACTTGTTAAGAGTTTATAAAGAGGAGACACTCCTCACCTTACAAGCCGGTTTTATATTGATGAGTTATCCCCAATTTCTTCATTTATGATTTGAGGTCTTCTACATCTATAACTAGGGATTAGTGGTTGATCTTTTGTATGTTTGTCTGCATTCTTTGCATCTTTGTGGTCTGTTTCTTCTCTCAAGCCAAATGACTGTATGTTTGTCCCGCTACCAGATCCAAGTTGTTCGTTGGTCATTATGTCGTATGTCCAAGTCACTCTTGTCTCAGTGTGCTTTCTTCAGTGTCTTAATTTGGTCTCTTATGGCATACTATCTAGTTATTTGTCTTAGCAAACATTCAATAGTCTCCTTTAGTCCCTTCACGCAAAAAACGTCAAGGTTGAGTTGTCGGCAGTGGTGACTTGTCCCACTTTGTTTTGGTAGTCTCGTTGTCTGACCATCACTATGGTGGGTGGTCGTATCAATAGGCTATGATACCATATCAAGTTTTTATATTGGGATAACTCTTCCTTACAAAACCGGCTTGTAAGGTGAGGGGTGCTACTCTTTATAAACTCTAGTCAAGCCTTATCTTTAAGACATGTGGGTACACCCCTTCACGCTCAACACTATTGGGCTTGATGCGAGGATATAAATGGCGGGTGGTCCTATCAATAGGCTATGTTACCATATCAAGTTTTTATATTGGGATAACTCTTCCTTACAAAACCGGCTTGTACGGTGAGGGGTGCTACTCTTTATAAACTCTAGTCAAGCTTTATCTTTAAGATACATGGGTTAAGCTTGACACAGTGCTTAAAATCCAGTGGTTGTGGTTGGGTAGGAAGCTGATTATAGCAGTGAATAGTGAACCGAAAATGAGGCTTGCGTTCTGAGAAAGGTATACACAGTAGGGAGGCTGGAAACCAGCGGTAAAACACAGTTTTCAGCAAAATACATTAGATGCCGTGTTAAGAGAAAATAAATATAGAAAACGAGGTATACGAGTGAACCAATGTGTCTCAACTACCTGGTAGGCTACCTTATGTTAACTTAAAACAAGAAATACAAAGATTTGCAGTTATCTTAATCGCTGTTAATTACATAATAATACTATAAAACTTGTAACTAACCTATTTATATTATAACACTGATATACTAGTACATATATTGGAATTGCAGTAAAATCACTCATTGCTTTTTCCATTGGTTGTTTGTTATAGCTTCCTTTACTTTGCGGTCTTCCTTTCCTTGAGAGAAGAGCATCCCAAACTGCACACTTAGTTGCCGGGAGATCTGGGAAGCATCTCTTCCTCATGGACAGTGATGGTGGAAAACCTCCGCTTCTCCTGCGGATGGTTGATGACTCCGACGATTTAAAATTTATGTTAGTACTAATGTATCAATTAATTTCGATACATCATTATATCCATTTCTGTATTATTGCCAATCTATTTGTTTGTTATGGTGTAGTTCAGCTTTACATGCATTCAAGCGGCGGGTGGCTTACGCAAATGCGAATTTTGATCGTATCCTCTTTTTAATCTTAATTTTGAAAATAATTCATATTTGATGTTTATTAAATTTCCAATCTTACAAAAGATTAAGACTTATGAATCTAGAGTCAACCACATTCGTTAAAATGAGAAGAAGCAGTTTTAGGTGCAATGTGAAGATTTTATAGACAGCTAGAAACCATGTCACCTTGGCTAATAATAAATTGGTAATTTTCCGAGTAAAATTTGGCACAATGGTGCTGATGAAGCTTTCAAATAAGGAAATACTTTTTACGCTCTGATGATTCTTGACTTAGCTTGAAGAGATGGTTGGATGGCGTACCTCATCGATTCGCCGTCAAAATGAACTTCCGAAGGTATCGACTTTCTAATAATATTCTACCTTAACGCTCCACTTTGCTTTCAAAGACTAAAATTCTGTTTTCTTTTGTGCTAGTCCAATCTTATTGTAAATGATGAGAAATATCCACACATTGTTTATGTTGAAGGAGAGAACACCAGAGGCATTTACAATAAAGCGTCTTCAAATGTTGGAGGCCAAACAGTTGACTTAGAAGGTTCTTTCCTTATTTTAAAAGGAAAATTAGTTTCTTCGTAATATAATGATGATTTGTGCTGTTTTTCTATATTGCTCCTGCACAAATGTCTGTGCTGAATACCTAGAAGCATAAGTACTTTATTTGGATCCATGCCGTGAGGGTTAATATGTTTTATTCTTATTGATAGTTGGTACAGATTTCTAGTTCTTCAAGAATTAAGAAAAATAAAATAAAAGAGCATTCTTCTATCCTTGGTTTTGCTAGTTATATTGTTAGTTTCAAAAAATATTAAAAGCATTTAACAGTTCTGTAATTAAATTTGTTCAGATAAGTTAGCTGGTTCCCAATTAAAAAGTTCTAATTTTTGGTAATAACGTTAAGAGTAGGGGATTAGGATCAGTTAACAAAAATAAATGTCTCACTAATATGTAATCAATTGTCATGAATGAACTATCCAGTAGCTGATTCTATTCTTTGACTTCTATCAAGTTCCTATTTTTATGACATTTTTATTCTTCCTTAATATAGAGAAGATGATAAGGGGTCTCACTCAGGTGTCTTGGGAACGTGTGGATGTTAGCTTCCAGACAAGTAAACAGCGCTACATTGCTCACACTACAATTCAGGTATGCTTGTATCTTAAATCTTAATTACAAAATTTGTGTGATTTCCTTTGATTGCAGTCTTTTCAAATGCTTTCTTCATGTTTTGTACTTAACTTATGAAAAATGGATGATACTAGGTATAATGTACATCACAATGTCGAAATCTACTTGATATTCTGCTTTAGCTCTCGATTTTGTCTGTGGCAAGATTCTATTCCTCCTCCTGCTTTTATAGGAGAACGAGTTATGTACAATGATTACACAATATCCAAAAGTTTGTTTCTATTAGTAGGTGAACTAACCTAGTCAGCATATAAAATGCAACAACACAAGCCTTATCTTCTTAAAAAAACTTTTTCCTGGACTTGGTGTATTTCAGGATACGGTTTATTGCCTCACAATGCCTGCCCACAGTCATGATTGGTTACCTAAGCTCATTGATAAACTTCTGCCTTCTTTTGGGTTCCTCTTCATTGCCTAACTTCTGGACTAGTGAAATTTAAAATTCTAGCTTTGCTTGCGAGTTTGTTCATACACTTCCTCGAAGATAGCGATCTCATAAAACAAACTTGTTACAGTGATGACGATGATTATTATATTCTTGAAAGAAGAGCATAATGATAAATAACTAGTTGAAATTTTGACGTCTTACTATGATTTAATTTTATTTTTCTAACTTGATCAATTAGGAACACTTAGGAAAACATACAACAATATATGAAAGCTTTAACTAAACCCCAAATACAGCTCACTACCATAAAACAGGAACTGCAGATAACCTGGTCTCAAGACTAAACCCAATTATCTTAAACAATTTTGGCTTGGTAAAGCCGATGAAGTATTGCAATCTACTCGAATCCCCAATAAAAAAAATGCTTAAATAATATCATTGTTGTGTGTGTGAGGGGATTGTGCACTCTATTGTCTGTTGCTTCTGCCTCCTGTTACCTTGCCAAGAGTAGCATTTGGCACTTTCTGGGCTTTGATACAAAGCACGGATATAGATACGGACACCGGACACGACACGGACACTGACACGCCGAATAATTTGAAAAAATCACATAATCCAGTGTAATTACAAGTGTCGGTGTCGTCTCACGTGTCTGACACCAGGACACACCTAATCCGAGGAGTGTCCGTGCTTCATATGTAACTAGATTTGGATATTTTTTCTTGATATAAGTTAAACCAGTTTTTGGCTTTGCATATTAGTATTTGTTTTTAACTTGCTTTGAATCTTCTCTCACATTTTCGTTTGGAGAGGATCAGTTGAACTTGCAAGCTTTGAAATATTATGTATAGCTGTTTTTGTGAAACATTTGTGCCAAAATTCTTTATTGATATTCCTTGTTATGTTTTTATCTTTATTTTCTGTGGTTGCTATCAGGTGAAAAGCTACTGGTTAAATTCAGATGGTGCTGATGTGGTTTACCATATGATAGACAACTTCCATCTTTAGCCTTTTTGTAAAGTTTGATATGTCAACATATCAATCAATGTTGGTCCAATGTTTTGTATCGTTGATGAAGCGTTGTACATTTTATTGCGTCATGAACGGTTCATTTATCTATTTGAATGCACCTTTATGATTTCTTCATCCATTTTGTGTATATGTTTGTATGCTGTAAACTATTGTGATTCATTTCTCAAACAACACGTATATCTGATTCCTAATAATTACTCATTTATTTCAGCAATGATTTTTATTTTTTATTTTTTTTGGGTCATCTAACTTAATACTCCATCATATCAAATGTCTCCGTAGCTTATTAGATTAGGTACTTGGTGGTGCCTATATATAGATGTAACCACATCTTTGGGGCTACTTTTTACTCATTTGTAATATTACACTTTGATCAATAAAAAGAGACTTTTGCATAGATCTTTAAGTAAGGGTAAACAAGTCTATTTATTTTGTAATTGTATGGCGAAAGAAAATCAAACAAATATTAGATGTTTGGTGTTTTAAAGATAAATAAATGTTTGTATTTATATATATTTTTTAATGGTGGTAGAGTTTGATCAGTAACCATTTTATCATTGATACTTCGAATGAGATTATGACTTATACTCCAACACTTTGTACAGTCGATGATTGCCACTGTAATTTACATTTGGTTCTGTGAGAAAGGATTTTTAAAAAGGGAAATGCTAATGACACTTATTTAAGAAGGCTAAAGAGGAGATTTTGTTTTAGGAATAATGTATTTAGCACATTGAAACTTTGAATATTTTTTTTTTTAACGTAAAATTTATCAATTATTTCTATTTTTTTAACAACGGCTCTTTATGATACTCATTAGCAAAACCCTTTTTTAAAAAATGGTACACAATGGTGTAAAATGTATTAGTTACTTTTTAGGCGGCTCTACCACATTTCTTAAAAATTCCTCCACGGTTTCTTTCCTTTATAATTTGTGATATTGTTTACGGTGCATTGATTGAATGTAAATTGGTACACATGTTCATACCTTGCAACTTGTAATTCGTTTTTCTCTTCCATGCGGATAATTTGAGTGTAAGTTTTTGTATGATTGAATTGTGACCTTTTTTCCTTAGAGAAAACTACTATTTATACACCTAGAAATAACTGCCTAGATTCGAATTTAAAACTATAACTGCAGTAACTAACGAAACTTATCCATTCGATTTGAATTTTGAATGTGTCTTGAAAATATCCGTTGTTTTGACCCTATCCAAAAAGAAAACTGCCCTTCGAGATCTTTCTGTCTGTCGAACCGAGACACGCACCTTCAAGCATCTCCAACAAGCCCAACTTCGATAAGGATAAAAGAACAATTCGTTCGATTATAAGGTCAACTTATTTTGACTGCATTTAATGACAGCCTTTAAAAATATTGGCTAACAAATTGCCCCCCAGAAACGTCATCTTCGACTCATCTTTCGATAGGGAGAAAAGGATGTTTCTGACCCTTATGGACATAATCCGTCTTGGTCGAAAAATGGAATCCGTGATGTCATCTGTAACGCCCTATTTTATTATTTGAATATTTTATTGAGTTTAGAGTCTATTTATATGACTTATGTGATTTATATGATTATTGTGATGTGTTGTTAATTTATTAAGTGGCGTATTTTATTATTTAATAGAATAAGGTTTGAAAATAAAATAAGATTAAGTTGTGGGGGCTGTTTTGGAAATTAGATGAGTGATATTTTGTTATGTTATATGTTGGTATTTATTAGTATAATATATGTTATTTGGTATAGAAATATATATGTTATCTGATGTAGAAATATATTTGTTATTTGGTGTAGAAATATATATGTTATAGAAATATATTTGTTATAGAGATATATTTGTTATTTGTTATAGAAATATATATATATATATATATATATTAGAATAGAATATTGAGACTTGGAGGGCAGATTTGGAAATAAGAGAAAATAAGTAGGTTAATGATTTATTTAAAAGGGGAGAGTTAGAATTAGAAAACAAGGATTACGTGAAACCTGTTTTTGGAGAAAAGGGGAGAAAACCAAGAGAAGAGAGAAGTCAGAGAAGAGAAGAATCTTGTGAGAAGAGGAGCAATCTTGTAGAGTCCGATCATCTAATTTAAGGTAAGGGTGGGACTAACTTTCTCTAATTCTAAGTTGTATATTTCTGAAATTGAGTTTAGCATGTTGTAGGTTGTAGTTATGGGAATTTGGGAATTAGGTTTTGAAGTTGTAATTGGTTGTTAATAGAGTAGAAAATCCGTTGAATTTGTGTAGAATTGATGTTCAGATCATGGGTTATTTTTAATGCAATGTTTTATATGGTTTTGCGTGCCTTAACATGTATAGAAATGGTTAGACAAGTTTTTGGATCAAATTTGGGCATAGAGAAGTTAAAATTGGGATTTTGGGGTGAAAAGTGGGTTTTTCCCGAGTTGCTCTCTGACAACATGTCCTGTGTCATGTTCTTGTGTCTTTTTCAGACATTTGTGTGTTTTGAATTGGCCTTTGGTGTAAACATGAAAGTTGTAGATAATTGAGTTAGATTTCCAGTGGCTTTCTTTTGACGTGAAAATGATTTTTGGTTCTTGAGATATGATGAAAATACTCCAAGTAGGTCTTAGTGAAATTTTATGAAATTCAGCATAACCGTTTCTAAGTTAATCCAAAACTTATGGAATAATTCCAAACCTGAAAACTAAAAGTATTAGGAGTTTAATTAAGGGGTTTAAGAGTATTTAACCTACGTGGTGATGGATCTAATTTGGTTTGATGTGAATATCCTTGTTGGATGATTTAATATCTATATGAATGTATATGTTGATGAATATGATGTTATATGATGTTGTTCATGATTGATGAATTATTATATGAATGTATATGTTGATGAATATGATTTGATGTTGTTAGTAATGTGATATATTTGTATATGCATTATGTGAATTATATAAGATGCTTAAGTTGATGATTGATTATTATTTGACATTGATATATCTTGAGATGTTTATGTGCTGCCTATGTTGCTGTTGTATATTAATTAAGCTGCATGTGTCGGTTTAAGTTGTAAGATGTTGATCCAAATTATTGGAGTCATATGAGATGTCTAAGTTGTTTAAGTTGTAAGACGTTGAGGCCATGCATACTCATTTAAGTTGAGGGCTTGATCCCCTGTAATGTATATTTATACATATTATGTTGAGGGCTTGATGCCCTGTGAGCCTATTTACGCTGAATATGTTGAGGGCTTGATGCCCTGTAATTTGAGCGCTTGATGCCCTGTGAGCCTATTTACGCTCAATATGTTGGGGGGTTGATGCCCTGGATTGGTACCACATGCATGATTAAGAAGTCGAAGTTGCATTGTCGAGTCAAAGTCGTTGTTGATGAGTTGTCATCCATGAGTTGTTAAGTTGTTGAGTTGTCTTCTATCCACGTGTGGTTAATGAAGTGCTTATGAAGATTATATGATGTTGTTTATGATATTGATTATGGTGTTGTCTATGTTGTTATAAGATGATGTTTATTGTAACCACTACAAGAATAATGACCTTTTGCCAGGGATTTTGTCAAGGGTTTGAAACCCCTGGAAAATTTGCCAGGGAAAATGCCAAGGAGAACTGCTGGCATAAAAGACAGGGAGTTGCCCCTCGTTTTTGTCAAAAAGCCGTTGTTTTTTATAGGCGCCAAGATGAAATTTCAAAAGCTGTGAAATTTCTGCTGTGTCAGGACAAAACCGACGGATTATGCCAGGGAAACGCCCCTCGGATGCGCAAAAACCAATAGATTCCTGCTGTTTTCAGGTTGACTTGACAAGGGCCTGGAAAAGCTGGTTGCTTGCAGGCTTGCCAGGGGCATAACCCCTGGGATATTGCAGTTTTCCCTCGCTTTTTTCTGGCCGTTCTGGGCCTACTGCTGCGCCTAGCTATGCTAGGATTTGACCAGATTTGTGAGGGAAATGGCACTCGCAAAAGCCTTGGTTTTTTTCCCTTCCTATATAAGAGATGCACCGATCTGAGGCAAGGCCGCAAGTAACTTAGAAAATTTTCTTCACTTAAAACACAACACCTTCATCAAACTTCATTTATTTGGTAAAAAATTCTTCTTTTCTTATATGTTTTATCATGATATTAATTTTTAGTACTTATTAATGATATTTATTTTCTATGTTATTTGCAGTTGTGTTACTTATCTGCCTCCTGTGGTCAACTATTGCCCAAACTCTTGTTGTTTTTGGATTGCATTGCAGATCTTTGTAAAGCTTCAACAAGTTAGTGATTTTTTTTCCTCATAAGAATATATGCTGACTGTTTGATAATTTTATTTTTTGCCTAAAAATTTATGCTGACTGTTTGGTAATTTTTTTTGCCTAAAAATTATACATGTTGATGATATGTTATAAAAATATATGCTGACGGTTTGGTATTTTTTTTTCTTCGAAAATCTAAGAAATTAAATATAATCATGTAATTTTTTTTTGTTCAAATTATGCATGAATATTGTTGGTTTATTTATTCGAATTTGAAAAATATATCCATTTTTTTTTTTGTGAAAAAATGAAATGTATGCATGTTGTTTTTTTTTTTTTGTGATAAAATGAAATATATGCATGTTTTTTATTTTGTGATCAAATGAAATATATGCATGTTGTTTTTATATATTGTGATAAAATGAAATAAATGCATGTTTTTTTTTTTTTTTTTTTTGTGATAAAATATAGTATATGCATGTTGTAGTAGAATGTTAAAAAAAAAATGGTCAAACACTAATTGCTTATATTCTTTTTTTTTAATATTAAACTTTAATTGTTTTAAAGAAAAATAGGACCAATTTAAAAAATATTTTTTTTAATTAAATTGATTTTTGAACCATTTAATTGTATTTCAAAAACAACTTTAAAAAAAAAATCGATTTTTAAATTAATTTAAATACATTTTATTAATTAATAAAAAATTTGTTTTTATAAATAAAACATTTTTAAAAAAAAAATAATATGGACGTTTGCCAGGGGTTAAACCCCTCGCATGTCGCTGGTTTTTTGCTGATCTGACTTGCCTTTCCGTCAGTCAGTCACGTCAGTCAGCGCAGTCGCAGAGTCTGCAAAGTTGCAGCAAAGTTGCAGACTTAAGTGACGGAATAAGCCAAGGGTTATGCCAGGGAGAAAGTCTCGCAATATCCCAGGGGTTCAGCCCCTCGTTTTTCTCCCAGGGGTGTAGCCCCTGACAAAAGGTTTGCGATGAGCGCTTTTGCCATTGCTTCTGCCCCTGGTATTTTGTAACAGCCCGATTTTTAGCTAGTTTTATTTTAATTACTTTTATTGTGTGATTGTGTGTGATTATTTGTGATTGTGTGTATTTTATTGTCATCGGGTGCATTTAAAGGGATTACCGTATGAGAAGGGTATTTTGGGCATTTGGCGGGTAAAGGTAAAATGGTAATTGGGTGAGGATTATTTTAATAATTAGTGAGAACCCTTATTTTACTAAGTTACTAGTGTAATGATTAGTTTTTACCATTAGTGACTGTTGGTTATATTTTACCGTTGTTAGTAATTACCGTGGAGTGTATAGAAACTTTTGAATTGTGTTAGGATGGGTTAGGCCCATTAGAATTTTGAGTTAAGCGCATTAAGGGGGATAACACTAGGGTTGTCTTAGAATTGTATTCATTCACTACAAAACATTTTCCTAGAGAGAAGGAGAGGTAGAGAGAGAAAGAGTGAAGAGAAGAACAAGAGTGTTGGAGGGGGAAGCTTGAGGATCAAGTGGATGACCTAGGAGCTGAAGTTAAGCTAGGATTAAGGATAATCAACTTCAAAGGTAAGGGGGTTAGTTATTATCACAATCATGTAATTTTTGCATTTGCTCATGTTGTATGAAAATGGGTTGATGAACAATTCATGTCAAATTCGTGCTCTTGCTGTGATGTTATGTTTGTATGCATGAATTGATGATGATTGTATGATTGTTGGTGAAATTACATGTTTAAATAGGTAAAAATGATAAGTTATGAATATTGTGCTCAATTGGTGAATTTCTCCTAAGTTGTTGTTAATTTGAGATGTGATTCTTGTTCAAATGATGTTATGAATGTTATTTGATATTATGATTAATGAATAATTGCTTGGGTTTGCATATTCATGGATTGTTGATGAGAATTTGAATTGTGTTGGTGTTTTGGTGAAAATGAAGAGTTAGCTCAAATGTCAAGTGTTTTCAAGTTTGATTGTGTCTTTGTGAGTCTTTTTAATCATATTGACCTATAAACATGTTCTGGAAACATATTTTGGGATTGGGGAATCGAATTGGAGGGAGAGCTGACATCAAGAGAGCCATTGGTTATCAGAAGATTAAAAACTTCTCTGATTTGGTAAGCAGCTGCAGGATTTATGAGGACGAAACGAAAGCTCATTACAAGGTGATGAGTGAACGTAGAGGTAAGGGACAGCACAGTCGTCCGAAGCCGTATAGTGCTCCTGCTGACAAGGGTAAGCAGAGGTTAAATGATGAGAGGAGGCCCAAGAGGAGAGATGCTCCTACAGATATTGTTTGTTTCAAGTGTGGCGAGAAAGACCACAAAAGTAATGTTTGTGATAGAGATGAGAAGAAGTGCTTCAGGTGTGGTCAGAAAGGACACACATTAGCTGATTATTATGTTGAGGCCTTTGTCCCAGGATTTAATTTTGATGATGATATTTAATGTTGAAGAATATTTCCGCTGCAAAATTATTGATGTTTCATAAAGGATGTTGTTTATTAAATAGTTTTATATTTCCATTTAAGAAATTTTGAAAAGTAGTGTGACATGCCCGTTTGGTGATATACTCTGATTTATTATCTGTTATTTAATTTCTTTGGGATAACGGGGTGTTACAATTCGTATCAGAGCTGGTTGGTCCGTCCGGCCAAGTAGCAGAGTCGTGTTGAGCCACCTAGAATAGAGTGTCAACTTTAATGTTGTCTTTGTTGTTGTTCTGAGTTGTTGTTTCTTATGTAGAATTTTGAGATGGCTGGTAGAAACAATGCTGCTTTAGCTGCTGCACTTGAGGCTGTTGCACAAGCTGTAGGACAGCAAACGAATGCTGCTGGTAATGCTGGTGTTAGGATGTTGGAGACTTTCCTGAGAAACCATCCACCAACATTCAAAGGGAGGTATGACCCTGATGGAGCTCATAAGTTGCTCAAAAAGGTTGAGAGGATTTTCAGAGTCATGCAATGTTCAGAGGTGCAGAAGGTGCGGTTTGGGACGCACATGTTAGCTGATGATGCCGATGACTGGTGGGTAAGTCTGTTACCTGTGCTTGAGCAGGATGGTGCTGAGGTGACCTGGGCTGTGTTCAGGAGAGAATTCCTGAATAGGTACCTTCCGGAGGATGTCCGAGGAAAGAAAGAAATTGAATTTCTGGAGCTGAAACAGGGGGATATGTTAGTTACAGAATATGCTGCTAAGTTTGTGGAACTTGCTAAGTTCTATCCTCACTATACTGCGGAGACAGCTGAGTTCTCCAAATGTATTAAGTTTGAGAATGGTTTGAGAGCTGACATCAAGAGAGCCATTGGTTATCAGAAGATTAAAAACTTCTCTGATTTGGTAAGCAGCTGCAGGATTTATGAGGACGAAACGAAAGCTCATTACAAGGTGATGAGTGAACGTAGAGGTAAGGGACAGCACAGTCGTCCGAAGCCGTATAGTGCTCCTGCTGACAAGGGTAAGCAGAGGTTAAATTATGAGAGGAGGCCCAAGAGGAGAGATGCTCCTACAGATATTGTTTGTTTCAAGTGTGGCGAGAAAGACCACAAAAGTAATGTTTGTGATAGAGATGAGAAGAAGTGCTTCAGGTGTGGTCAGAAAGGACACACATTAGCTGATTATTATGTTGAGGCCTTTGTCCCAGGATTTAATTTTGATGATGATATTTAATGTTGAAGAATATTTCCGCTGCAAAATTATTGATGTTTCATAAAGGATGTTGTTTATTAAATAGTTTTATATTTCCATTTAAGAAATTTTGAAAAGTAGTGTGACATGCCCGTTTGGTGATATACTTTGATTTATTATCTGTTATTTAATTTCTTTGGGATAACGGGGTGTTACAATTGGTATCAGAGCTGGTTGGTCCGTCCGGCCAAGTAGTAGAGTCGTGTTGAGCCACCTAGGATAGAGTGTCAACTCTAATGTTGTCTTTGTTGTTGTTTTGAATTGTTGTTTCTTATGTAGAATTTTGAGATGGCTGGTAGAAACGATGCTGCTTTAGCTGCTGCACTTGAGGCTGTTGCTCAAGCTGTAGGACAGCAACCGAATGCTGCTGGTAATGCTGGTGTGAGGATGTTGGAGACTTTCCTGAGAAACCATCCACCAACATTCAAATGGAGGTATGACCCTGATGGAGCTCAGAAGTGGCTCAAAAAGGTTGAGAGGATTTTCAGAGTCATGCAATGTTCAGAGGTGCAGAAGGTGCAGTTTGGGACGCAAATGTTAGCTGAGGAAGCCGATGATGTTGGTGTAAGCCCTAGAGGCCAATAGTTTATGTTAAATCTATCTTATGTATCACGACTTTTATTATTGAATAATATATGGCACTCTTTATTATATTTAGATAATGTTAATAAAGTCCTTAGAATAGATAGTTCGTGTAATAACATATTAAGTGTGACTTAATCATGAGATTACATTATCTTATAGAACGCTATTCTTAAATGTATCCGTAGTCAAGGCTTTAATATGAATAAAGGATAATAATAAAGCGTCGAGACTATTATGTATGTAGACTGATGACCGCATCTCATGGGTCATAGATATGAGATATTAAGTCTATACATAGATATAAATATTAGAAGTAATATTTATATTGGAATGACCCACTGTGAGAATACTACATAGTAAGTTATGAAATTGTCATAAGATATTCTCACAATGATAATAATGTATATTGCTCTTAGACCTGAAACCACTATGATCTCTAGATGTGGACTCAAGTGCTTTGCTGCCATTCTAACGTTGTCTGTAAAAGGATAACAATAACGTTGGTTGATGGGTACTTGATGAATCATGCTGAGGGGCATGAGTGTTCTAGATGGGATTTGTCCCTCCTCATAAACAGGAGATATATCTTTAGGCCTCTTGATGAAATATGACTATAAATATGCATGGCCATGCCGAACTAAGTCAATATAAGATATTGGACTTATTCGTTAAATAGTATATTTCGGAATCAAGATAAATAAACATTGATCTATACAAGGGTGACACTATCTATGCCTTGAGATCAATGAAGATATTGAGACAAAGGAGTAATTATACACATATGTGTTATCATGAAAGGTTTCATCAGATCACTTGACATTCTTGTCACTTGGGTAGCAATGATGTGTTGCTAGATACCGCTCATTGTTTATGGTATTAGATATTAGATTTAATATCATTGCCAACGTGACTAGAACCTAAAGGGTCACACACAAAGAACAGTCAAAAGAGATTTATATAAGTACGACTTATATAAAGGGTGCGCTTAGTAAATAATGCTAATGATTTAGCAAAATTTGCTAAACTCGTATTGGGCTTAGTGAAGTCAAAAACGAGTTTGACTTGCAAAGCACATAAGGAGTTCTATAAATAAAAACCTAGTGCAATAGTTTGCGGTTACGTTCTTCCTTGCAGAAACCCTAGTTCTCTGACTTCCGTCTTCTTGGCTAGCACCGAGGTTTTGGAGGAGCACTGTTCGTGTGGACTCAATAGAGGCTCTGCTGTTTGCTTGGCTGTGATCGAGATTCCAGTTCGCAGATTCCACCGATCGTTTTCAGACTATTCATTCTAAGGTAACAATCGAATCACTGGTTTAAGTTCCAATTCGTAATGATCCAAGGAAAGTAAATCGAAATTTTATTCCGTTGCTTATTCTGTTAATGTCGATTTGCCTTCAGTGGTATCAGAGCCAATTACGAAACCTTGAATCGGATTGCTTTGTTACTGCTTTATGTTCTGATTTGATTAAACATATTGAATGAACATAAATAATAAAGAAAAATTAAAATTGGCATCGCATCATATTATGCTTTCTGTGCATGTGTTTTCGATTTGATTCAATGTTTCAGAAACCGTTTCTGGTGAAACATCGACGTTTCGATTACACATATCGACAGAAACATGATTGATCGATCATAAAACGCAGTTAATAATAATATCAATCACGTGTATGTGCATGGCTTTTCGAACCGTTTTGATGTTTCAGAAACCGTTTCTGGTGAAACATCAAACCTTTCGATCATACATATTGACAGAAGCTTGATTGGTAAATTCTGTATAACAACGGTATATATGATATACTGGATTTGATCATAATTTAAATAAGTCAGATGATATTTTTCATGTTAATTGATCTGATGTATGGAGCTTCGTAACCGATTCTGTGTACTCTGGTGAAGCATCCTAGACTCGGTCATGATACGTGAATAAACAATCAGAGTACTTGTTTAATAAAGATCAGATTGTTGTAACAGAATTAGGGTTTGCCGAAACGATTAGGGTTTGCCGAAACGATTAGGGTAATCAGAAATGTGTCAAATGTTGATGCGAAATACGGTGTTAATTCAAAGTGAATCGTTCATGCTGAATTAGCTTCCGGGGCGCTGCCCCGGAAGCCCCGCAACGGTGATCATATGTCGAATTTTAATTTAATTTATTTAATTATAAGGAATAATTAATAATAAAAGTGTGTTTGTTATTATTATTATCATGTGAATGATTATGGCCATAGTCCTTTTATTTTATTTCTTTTGGATATTAAAATACGGCCTGCGTGCCGTGCCTTTCTATTATATCTCTATTGTACATTCTCTTCTCATCCACTCCCTCGTATGTAAAACGAGTTTTCTCATATGTAATGTAAATAGAATACTAAAGAGGTAATAGGGCTCAAGACGTAAGGATAGTCCTGGAAGTCAATCTTGGAGAAGCAAGGTCGTTTCTAGGATTAGTTTAGATTCTCTCATTGGCTTGAGAGAGTCATAGCGTTAGGATGGCCATAATCATGTCATTTTTATTTTGTATAGATGTTATGCATGTTTTGATTGGAGTGCGAATATATATGATATATAAGCCGTGGTGAGGTGAGATCAAATTTAATAAAAATCCTTCAATTTAAATATTAAGTTTAAAGCTTTCCAAAAGTTTAACACCCTTCAAGACTAATATCGAATATGTGGGTTTTGCCTCCGTAAAGCGCATATTCTATACTAGTAAGTTGCGGTGCGGTAATCCAATTTATCCAAGTGTTATTCTTTTGGGTCAAACTTAACTAAATTAATTTTAATAAGATTAGAATAAATTTAGAAGCTATAATTGGACGACCTCTATATGATAGAATTGAATAAAGAGTTATTCCGCCAATTGATTTGAAAGTTGTATAAGATACAATTGGAAATGTTCCTACCTAAATAACTAAGTTTTAAGTACAGCCCCCGTTGACTTAAAACAAGGTGAAATAAGGATTTCAATCCACTAGAAAATCTTCCAACGGGATTTTCCGAGTCAAATGTTTGAAGGTCATTTGATTTGAGTAAAATAGTGGGAGCGTATTTAATTAAAGACCAAATTAAATATATTTTCATGATACTCATTTTGCACATTTTAAAATTGTAGATGGCCAATAACGCTTCCACACACATTTTGCGATCCCTCATCGAAAAGGAAAAATTGACTGAATCAAATTTTATAGACTGGTCCCGTAACATGAGGATTGTCCTCACCCACGAAAAAAAGCTGTATGTGCTGGATGGACCCATTCCTGAGACACCTCCTGCTGGAGCTTCTGCGGCTCTAAGAAATGCTCATGCCAAGCATCTCAATGATTTCGTAGAAGTTTCATGCATCATGCTGGCTTCAATGACTCCCGAGCTGCAAAAACAGCATGAAGGGATGACAGCGTTCGATATGATCGAACATCTGAAGACTCTTTATGAAGAGCAAGCCAGGCTTGAGAGGTTTGATGTCTCTAAAGCCTTGTTTTCCACCAAGCTGTCAGAGGGAGGTCCCGTAGGACCTCATGTGCTCAAAATGATTGGGTACTCTGAAAATCTAGCTCGTTTGGGATTTGTCCTTGAACAAGAGCTAGTCGTTGATCTTGTGCTGCAATCGTTGCCTGAAAGCTTCAACAGTTTTGTCCAGAACTTTCTAATGAATGATATGGACAAAACACTTCCACAGCTTGCAGCTATGTTGAGAACTGCTGAGAAAAACATGAAGGGAAAAGGAAAGGCTGCTGCCATTTTAATGGTTAATAATGGCAAGTTCAAAAAGCACCATAAGAAGCCTAATAAGTCTAAGGGAAATGGCAAAGGCAAAGCTGTTGCCAAGCCATCAACCAAAGCTTTGAAGCCAACTGGAGGCGTGGCTAAGGATGGTAAGTGCTTCTATTGCAACAACACTGGGCATTGGAAGCGAAACTGTCCAAAGTATCTGGAAGATAAGAAGAATGGAAATGTTCCTACTACTTCTGCAGGTATTTTTGTTATAGAAATTAATATGTCTACTTCTACGTCATGGGTATTAGATACTGGATGTGGTTCTCATATTTGTACTGATGTGCAGGGTCTGAGAAAGAGTATTGCATTGGCAAAAGGCGAGGTCGATCTTAGAGTTGGCAATGGAGCAAAGGTTGCTGCTTTAGCTGTTGGAACTTATGTATTGACCTTACCTAGTGGTCTTTTACTTAATTTAGAAAACTGCTATTATGTACTTGCCATTAGCAGGAATATTATTTCAATTTCTTGTTTGGACAAGGCTGGTTTTTATTTTACAATAAAGAACAAATGTTGTTCCGTTTATTTGGATAATATTCTTTATGCTAACGCAAATTTGAGTAATGGACTTTATGTCCTAGATCTCGATATGCCTATCTATAACATTAATGCTAAAAGGTTGAAACCTAATGAGTTGAATCCAACTTACCTTTGGCATTGTCGTTTAGGACATATAAATGAGAATCGCATTTCCAAACTCCATAAAGATGGATTTTTGGATTCTTTTGATTTTGAATCATATGAAACATGTCGATCTTGTTTATTGGGAAAATTAAAATGACAAAAGCTCCATTTACCGGTCAAGGTGAAAGGGCTAGTGATCTTTTAGGTCTCATACATACTGATGTGTGTGGACCCCTAAACATAACTGCTAGAGGAGGCTTTCACTACTTCATTACATTCACTGATGACTTTAGTAGATTTGGATATGTGTATCTAATGAAACATAAATCTGAATCATTTACTTTCTTCAAAGAATTTCAAAATGAAGTAGAAAACCAACTAGGCAAGAAAATCAAAATGCTTCGATCTGATCGAGGTGGAGAATATTTGAGCTTAGAGTTTGACAATCATCTTAAAGAATGTGGGATACTGTCCCAACTCACACCTCCTGGAACACCGCAATGGAACGGTGTGTCTGAAAGGAGAAATCGAACCTTGTTAGACATGGTCCGATCTATGATGAGTCATGCTGAACTTCCAAACTTCTTATGGGGGTACGCCTTATTAACTGCAGCTTACACACTTAACCGAGTTCCATCTAAAGCGGTAGAAAAGACACCATATGAGATATGGAATGGTCGAAAACCCAATGTGGGACATTTTAAGATTTGGGGTTTTGAAGCTTATATAAAACGACTTATGTCTACTAAGCTTGAACAAAAATCTGAAAAAATGTTTCTTTGTGGGATATCCTAAAGAAACTAGGGGATACTACTTTTACAAACCACCTGAAGGCACAATTGTTGTTGCCAGAACTGGAGTCTTCCTTGAGAAGGATTTTGTTTCCAGGAGAATCAGTGGGAGCAAAGTAGATCTTGAAGAAATTCAAGACCCACAGAGTAATGAAATACCACAAGAGGAACAAGGACAGGATACACAAACTGTTGTGACAGAAAATCCTATCCCAGTAACACAAGAACCACGTAGGTCTAGCAGGATACGTCAAGAACCCGAAAGATATGGGTATCTCATATCACAAGAGGGTGATGTATTGCTCATGGACCAAGATGAGCCTGTGACTTACACGGAGGCCATTACTGGCCCCGAATCTGAGAAGTGGCTTGAAGCCATGAAATCTGAAATGGATTCCATGTACACAAATCAAGTTTGGAACTTGATTGATGCATCTGAAGGAATTAATCCTATAGGATGCAAGTGGGTTTTCAAAAAGAAAATTGACATGGATGGAAAGGTTAGTACCTACAAAGCGCGACTGGTTGCTAAAGGCTTCAAACAAATTCATGGTGTAGACTATGATGAAATCTTTTCACCAGTTGCAATGATTAAATCCATTCGGATCTTACTTGCTATCGCAGCACACCATGATTATGAAATCTGGCAAATGGATGTCAAAACTGCTTTCCTTAATGGAAATCTTCTTGAGGATGTGTACATGACACAACCTGAAGGTTTTGGCCATCCTAAAGCAACCAAAAAGGTATGCAAGTTGCAGCGATCAATCTATGGATTGAAGCAAGCTTCTAGAAGTTGGAATCTTCGCTTTGATGAAACTGTACAACAGTATGGATTCATTAAAAATGAAGATGAGCCTTGTGTTTACAAGAAGGTTAGTGGGAGCATAGTTTCATTTCTGATTTTATATGTGGATGACATATTATTAATCGGAAATGACATCCCTACATTACAAGCAATCAAAACTTGGTTAGGGAAATGCTTTTCTATGAAAGACTTAGGTGAAGCCGCCTATATATTAGGAATCAGGATCTATAGAGATAGATCACAAAGATTGCTTGGCTTAAGTCAGGGTACATATATAGACAAAGTCCTGAGACGTTTCAATATGCATGATTCCAAGAAAGGATTCATTCCTATGTCGTCAGGATTAAATCTATCAAAGACTCAATCCCCTTCGACTAAAGCCGTAAGGGATCGAATGCGTGATATTCCATATGCTTCGGCAATTGGTTCTATCATGTATGCTATGATATGTACTCGACCAGATGTCTCGTATGATTTAAGTGCTACGAGCAGATACTAGTCTAATCATGGCAACGATCATTGGATTGCTGTCAAGAATATCCTTAAGTACTTGAGAAGAACTAAGGATACCTTCTTGATCTATGGAGGTCAAGAAGAGCTCTCTGTAATTGGTTACACTGATGCTAGTTTTCAAACCGATCATGATGACTTTAGATCGCAATCTGGATATGTGTTTTGCTTAAATGGCGGTGCTGTGAGCTGGAAAAGTTCAAAGCAAGAAACAGTCGCTGATTCTACAACTGAAGCCGAGTATATTGTTGCATCCAATGCCGCAAAAGAAGCTGTTTGGATTAAGAAATTCATTTCTGATCTTGGAATAGTTCCAAGTATTGTGGATCCCATTGAATTACTATGTGATAACAATGGTGCAATCGCACAAGCCAAAGAACCTAGATCTCACCAGAAATCCAAACACATACAAAGGCGTTATCATCTTATTCGAGAGATTATCGAAAGAGGAGATGTTAAAATATGCAAAGTACCAACATTGGACAATGTCGCTGATCCACTTACTAAAGCTCTTGCCCAGCAGAAGCATGATGGTCATACTAGATCTATGGGTATTAGGTTTATGCCTAATTGGCTCTAGTGCTAGTGGGAGATTGTTGGTGTAAGCCCTAGAGGCCAATAGTTTATGTTAAATCTATCTTATGTATCATGACTTTTATTATTGAATAATATATGGCACTCTTTATTATATTTAGATAATGTTAATAAAGTCCTTAGAATAGATAGTTCGTGTAATAATATATTAAGTGTGACTTAATCATGAGATTACATTATCTTATAGAACGCTATTCTTAAATGTATCTGTAACGCCCTAGTTGTTATTTATTTTATTTTGAATTATTTGGAGTCTCATATATGATTTTATATGATTTTTGGTGATTTATGTGGTGTGTGCATTTTAATATATGGTTTAATAAAATAATAATTAAAATTAGTGGGAATTATTATTATTTTAGAAATTAGGGAGTTAATTAGGATTTAATAGAATTAAGGGGAGTTTAATGAAATAAAAGGGGAGTTATAGTTTTGGGAGTTAGGAAAAGAAAAGGTCAGAAGCAGTTTTACGTGAAACAAGTTTTGGGAGAGAAAACCAAGAACAAGGGGAGAGAAGAACAAGTAGAACCAAGATCAACCGTGTGTCGTGCGATTTTCTGAACTAAGGTAAGGGTGAGATTTACTTTCAATAGTATAGATTGTAATTCTGATTTTGATTTAACATGTTTCTGGTAGAAATTGAGAAATTTGGGATTAGGTTTTGATTATTGGTTTTGAATGAAAAAGTGTAGAAACCATATAATTGAATGGTGGAAAGAGTGGTTAATCAAGTAGGTTAGTGATGGGACTTCCTAAGTGTAGGGACTTTATCCTAAATGTATAGAGATGTTTTTAGGAAAGATATAACGTTGTATAAGAGTCTAATGAGTTCATGAGTGGTCCTTGGGGTAGGGATGGAAGTTGTCTATAAGGGTATAGCCTCATCAATGTATCTAAGCTAATATAATTGATGTTGTTGATTACTAATATCGTTGAGTTGTTGAATCCTGTTTGAACGTTTTGAATGGAGCTTGATGTATGAGCATGATTAAGATAAATTGTGCATTTTTCTGGATTGTTGGATTGATTAATGATGAACTATTGATGACTGTGTTGTATGTTTACATTCATTAAATCATACAAGTGTGGAGTTATGGAGAGTTGAGTCATATACATATATATATGCATTTGTTGAGTTGTATGTAGATATACACAGGTTGGGTAGTTGCATAAAATCAAAGTGGGAGAGCTTCGGCTCTGGAACGCCTTGTCGTTCAAAGTGGTGGAACACTAGTTGTTCAAAAGCGGTGTTGAGCGGTGAGGACTTAGGTCCTGATCAGAATGCTTTAACCATTCGACAGCGGTGTGGGTCACGGCCCTGATTATGGTACCACATGCATATTTTCATTTATTGAGGAGTCTAGGGTGTTGTCTTAGCGATGTTGTCATGTCATTTGCATGAGTCGGTGTTGTTGGTTGTAGTTGCCATATTGACGATGATGATGTTGTTTGATGAAGTATATATTTATACCTATATGATGATGATTGATTTGATGATGATGATGTTGTTTTATGAAGTATATATACATATGCATATAAGATGATGAACTGATTATATTTAGGGTGTTAGATTCAATTGACGAATTTTAATATCTATATCTTATTGTTGTGAATCTCACCCCTTCTGCTTGAAAATGTTGCCCTTCCTATGGGTAACTTGCAGGTGATCCTGAGTAGTTGGTGGTGGCTCAAGTGTCTAGGGCTCTGATACATTTGGGATGGGTTTACCTTATTTATGTTTCATTCCTTATGTATCATATTTTGAAACTTGTTGTTGTAGCCCTTTTTAGTGGTTGAATTTATGTTGTTGAGGCTTTTATGGCAAGGATTATCATGAAGAATTAAACAGTTAATGTTGTTGCTCTTAATGCAAATATTCCGCTGCAGATTATTGAGGTTTAATTAAATAGTTTTATATTTCTATTTAAGAAAAATTTGAAAATGTAGTGTGACATGCCCGTTTGGGATTTACTCTGATGTATGTTTAATTATTTAATTACTTTTGGGTAACGGGGTGTTACAATTGGTATCAGAGCAGGTTGGTCCGTCCGGCCAAGTAGTAGAGTCGTGTTGAGCCACCTAGGATAGAGTGTTAACTCTAATGTTGTCTTTGTTGTTGTTGTTGTGTCCTTGGTATGAACTGGTTAGAGTATAACCGAGTTCATATCAATTGTTTTAGTAAGACGGTGCATTTTTCTTCTGCTGAAGAAGAAAATGGAGTTGAAATTTTGACTACGAAAGAGATGAAGCAGCTAGAACGAGATGGGATTCTGATGTATTCTTTAATGGCATATTTGTCGTTAGAAAACCAAGCTGTGATTGGAAGGTTACCAGTGGTGAACGAGTTTCCTGAAGTTTTTCCAGATGAGATTCCAGATGTACCACCAGAAAGGGAGGTTGAGTTCTCCATCGATCTAGTACCAGGAACGAAGCCGGTGTCGATGGCACCTTATCGTATGTCGGCATCCGAACTTGCTGAGTTGAAGAAACAGTTGGAGGACTTACTCGACAAGAAGTTTGTAAGACCAAGTGTTTCACCATGGGGAGCGCCTGTGTTGTTGGTAAAGAAGAAGGATGGTAGCATGAGGTTATGCATTGACTACCGTCAGTTGAATAAAGTTACGATAAAGAACAGATATCCGCTTCCGAGAATTGACGACCTGATGGATCAGTTGGTTGGTGCAAAGAATTTTAGTAAAATTGACTTGAGGTCAGGTTACCATCAGATCAAGGTGAAAGATGAGGACATGCAGAAGACTGCCTTTAGGACACGATATGGTCATTACGAATATAAGGTGATGCCTTTCGGTGTTACTAATGCGCCTGGTGTGTTCATGGAGTATATGAACAGAATTTTTCATGCTTACCTGGATAAATTTGTGGTTGTATTCATTGATGACATTTTGATCTATTCGAGAACTGAGGAAGAGCATGCAGAACATCTGAGGATTGTATTGCAAGTATTGAAAGAGAAGAAGTTGTATGCCAAATTGTCAAAGTGCGAGTTTTGGTTAAGTGAAGTGAGTTTTCTTGGCCATATTATTTCTGGTAGTGGTATTGCAGTGGATCCTTCAAAAGTTGATGCAGTATCACAATGGGAGACTCCGAAGCGGTGTTGAGCGGTGAGGACTTAGGTCCTGATGAGAATGCTTTAACCATTCGACAGCGGTGTGGGTCACGGCCCTGATTATGGTACCACATGCATATTTGCATTTATTGAGGAGTCTAGGGTGTTGTCTTAGCGGTGTTGTCATGTCATTTGCATGAGTCGGTGTTGTTGGTTGTAGTTGCCATATTGACGATGATGATGTTGTTTGATGAAGTATATATTTATACCTATATGATGATGATGTTGTTTTATGAAGTATATATACATATGCATATAAGATGATGAACTGATTATATTTAGGGTGTTAGATTCAATTGACGAATTTTAATATCTATATCTTATTGTTGTGAATCTCACCCCTTCTGCTTGAAAATGTTGCCCTTCCTATGGGTAACTTGCAGGTAATCCTGAGTAGTTGGTGGTGGCTCAAGTGTCTAGGGCTCTGATACATTTGGGATGGGTTTACCTTATTTATGTTTCATTCCTTATGTATCATATTTTGAAACTTGTTGTTGTAGCCCTTTTTAGTGGTTGAATTTATGTTGTTGAGGCTTTTATGCCAAGGATTATCATGGAGAATTAAACAGTTAATGTTGTTGCTCTTAATGCAAATATTCCGCTGCAGATTATTGAGGTTTAATTAAATAGTTTTATATTTCTATTTAAGAAAAATTTGAAAATGTAGTGTGACATGCCCGTTTGGGATTTACTCTGATGTATGTTTAATTATTTAATTACTTTTGGGTAACGGGGTGTTACAGTATCCGTAGTCAAAGCTTTAATATGAATAAAGGATAATAATAAAGCGTCGAGACTATTATGTATGTAGACTGATGACCGCATCTCATGCGTCATAGATATGAGATATTAAGTCTATACATAGATATAAATATTAGAAGTAATATTTATATTGGATTGACCCACTGTGAGAATACTACATAGTAAGTTATGAAATTGTCATAAGATATTCTCACAATGATAATAATGTATATTGCTCTTAGACCTGAAACCACTATCATCTCTAGATGTGGACTTAAGTGCTTTGTTGCCATTCTAACGTTGTCTGTAAAAGGATAACAATAACGTTGGTTGATGGGTACTTGATGAATCATGCTGAGGGGCATGAGTGTTCTAGATGGGATTTGTCCCTCCTCATAAACAGGAGATATATCTTTAGGCCTCTTGATGAAATATGACTATAAATATGCATGGCCATGCCGAACTAAGTCAATATAAGATATTGGACTTATTCGTTAAATAGTATATTTCGGAATCAAGATAAATAAACATTGATCTATACAAGGGTGACACTATCTATGCCTTGAGATCAATGAAGATATTGAGACAAAGGAGTAATTATACACATATGTGTTATCATGAAAGGTTTCGTCAGATCACTTGACATTCTTGTCACTTGGGTAACAATGATGTGTTGCTAGATACCGCTCATTGTTTATGGTATTAGATATTAGATTTAATATCATTGCCAACGTGACTAGAACCTAAAGGGTCACACACAAAGAACAGTCAAAAGAGATATATATAAGTTCGACTTATATAAAGGGTGCGCTTAGTAAATAATGCTAATGATTTAGCAATATTTACTAAACTCGTATTGGGCTTAGTGAAGTCAAAAACGAGTTTGACTTGCAAAGCACATAAGGAGTTCTATAAATAGAAACCTAGTGCAATAGTTTGCGGTTACGTTCTTCCTTGCAGAAACCCTAGTTCTCTGACTTCCGTCTTCTTGGCTAGCACCGAGGTTTTGGAGGAGCACTGTTCGTCTGGACTCAATAGAGGCTCTGCTGTTTGCTTGGCTATGATCGAGATTCCAGTTCGCAGATTCCACCGATCGTTTTCAGACTATTCATTCTAAGGTAACAATCGAATCACTGGTTCAAGTTCCAATTCGTAATGATCCAAGGAAAGTAAATCGAAATTTTATTCCGCTGCTTATTTTGTTAATGTCGATTTGCCTTCAGATGACTGGTGGGTAAGTTTGTTACCTGTGCTTGAGCAGGATGGTGCTGAGGTGACCTGGGCAGTGTTCAGGAGAGAATTCCTGAATAGGTACCTTCCGGAGGATGTTTGAGGAAAGAAAGAGATTGAATTTATGGAGCTGAAACAGAGGGATATGTTAGTTACAGAATATGCTGCTAAGTGTGTGGAACTTGCTAAGTTCTATCCTCACTATACTACGGAGACAGCTGAGTTCTCCAAATGTATTAAGTTTGAGAATGGTTTGAGAGCTGACATCAAGAGAGCCATTGGTTATCAGAAGATTAAAAACTTCTCTGATTTGGTAAGCAGCTGCAGGATTTATGAGGAGGATACGAAAGCTCATTACAAGGTGATGAGTGAACGTAAAGGTAACGGACAACACAGTCGTCCGAAGCCGTATAGTGCTCCTACTGTCAAGGGTAAGCAGAGGTTAAATGATGAGAGGAGGCCCAAGAGGAGAGATTTTCCTACAGATATTGTTTGTTTCAAGTGTGGTGAGAAAGGCCACAAAAGTAATGTTTGTGATAGAGATGAGAAGAAGAAGAAGTGCTTCAGGTGTGGTCAGAAAGGACACACATTAGCTGATTAATATGTTGAGGCCTTTGTACCAGGATTTAATGTTAATGATGATGTTTAATGTTGAAGAATATTTCCACTGCAAAATTAATGATGTTTCATAAAGGATGTTGTTTATTAAATAGTTTAATATTTCCATTTAAGAAATTTTGAAAAGTAGCGTGACATGCCCGTTTGGTGGTATACTCTGATTTATTATCTGTTATTTAATTGCTTTGGGATAACGGGGTGTTACAATTGGTATCAGAGCTGGTTGGTCCGTCCGGCCAAGAAGTAGAGTCGTGTTGAGCCACCTAGGATAGAGTGTCAACTCTAATGTTGTCTTTGTTGTTCTTCTGAATTGTTGTTTCTTATGTAGAATTTTGAGATGGCTGGTAGAAACGATGCTGCTTTAGCTGCTGCACTTGAGGCTGTTGCTCAAGCTATAGGACAACAACCGAATGCTGCTGGTAATGCTGGTGTGAGGATGTTGGAGACTTTCCTGAGAAACCATCCACCAACATTCAAAGGGAGGTGTGACCCTAATGGAGCTCAAAAGTGGCTCAAAAAGGTTGAGAGGATTTTCAGAGTCATGCAATGTTCAGAGGTGCAGAAGGTGCGGTTTGGGACGCAAATGTTAGCTGAGGAAGCCGATGATTGGTGGGTAAGTCGGTTACCTATGCTTGAGCAGGATGGTGCTGAGGTGACCAGGGCTGTGTTCAGGAGAGAATTCCTGAATAGGTACCTTCCGGAGGATGTCCGAGGAAAGTGAGAGATTGAATTTCTGGAGCTGAAACAGGGGGATATGTTAGTTACAGAATATGCTGCTAAGTTTGTGGAACTTGCTAAGTTCTATCCTCACTATACTGCGGAGACAGCTGAGTTCTCCAAATGTATTAAGTTTGAGAATGGTTTGAGAGCTGACATCAAGAGAGCCATTGGTTATCAGAAGATTAAAAACTTCTCTGATTTGGTAAGCAGCTGCAGGATTTATGAGGAGGACACGAAAGCTCATTACAAGGTGATGAGTGAACGTAGAGGTAAGGGACAGTACAGTTGTCCGAAGCCGTATAGTGCTCCTGCTGACAAGGGTAAGCAGAGGTTAAATGATGAGAGGAGGCCAAGAGGAGAGATGCTCTTACAGATATTGTTTGTTTCAAGTGTGGCGAGAAAGGCCACAAAAGTAATGTTTGTGATAAAGATGAGAAGAAGTGCTTCAGGTGTGGTTAGAAAGGACACACATTAGCTGATTATTATGTTGAGCCCTTTGTACCAGAATTTAATGTTGATGATGATGTTTAATGTTGAAGAATATTTCCACTGCAAAATTAATGATGTTTCATAAAGGATGTTGTTTATTAAATAGTTTAATATTTCCATTTAAGAAATTTTGAAAAGTAGTGTGACATGCCCGTTTGGTGATATACTCTGATTTATTATCTGTTATTTAATTGTTTTGGGATAACGGGGTGTTACAATTGGTATCAGAGCTGGTTGGTCCGTCCGGCCAAGTAGTAGAGTCGTGTTGAGCCACCTAGAATAGAGTGTCAACTCTAATGTTGTCTTTATTGTTGTTCTGAATTGTTGTTTCTTATGTAGAATTTTGAGATGGCTGGTAGAAACGATGCTGCTTTAGCTGCTGCACTTGAGGCTGTTGCTCAAGCTATAGGACAACAACCGAATGCTGCTGGTAATGCTGGTGTGAGGATGTTGGAGACTTTCCTGAGAAACCATCCACCAACATTCAAAGGTAGGTGTGACCCTAATGGAGCTCAAAAGTGGCTCAAAAAGGTTGAGAGGATTTTCAGAGTCATGCAATGTTCAGAGGTGCAGAAGGTGCGGTTTGGGACGCAAATGTTAGCTGAGGAAGCCGATGATTGGTGGGTAAGTCGGTTACCTGTGCTTGAGCAGGATGGTGCTGAGGTGACCAGGGCTGTGTTCAGGAGAGAATTCCTGAATAGGTACCTTCCGGAGGATGTCCGAGGAAAGAGAGAGATTGAATTTCTGGAGCTGAAACAGGGGGATATGTTAGTTACAGAATATGCTGCTAAGTTTATGGAACTTGCTAAGTTCTATCCTCACTATACTGCGGAGACAGCTGAGTTCTCCAAATGTATTAAGTTTGAGAATGGTTTGAGAGCTGACATCAAGAGAGCCATTGGTTATCAGAAGATTAAAAACTTCTCTGATTTGGTACGCAGCTGCAGGATTTATGAGGAGGACACGAAAGCTCATTACAAGGTGATGAGTGAACGTAGAGGTAAGGGACAACACAGTTGTCCGAAGCCGTATAGTGCTCCTGCTGACAAGGGTAAGCAGAGGTTAAATGATGAGAGGAGGCCAAGAGGAGAGATGCTCTTACAGATATTGTTTGTTTCAAGTGTGGCGAGAAAGGCCACAAAAGTAATATTTGTGATAGAGATGAGAAGAAGTGCTTCAGGTGTGGTCAGAAAGGACACACATTAGCTGATTATTATGTTGAGGCCTTTGTCCCAGGATTTAATGTTGATGATGATGTTTAATGTTGAAGAATATTTCCACTGCAAAATTAATGATGTTTCATAAAGGATGTTGTTTATTAAATAGTTTAATATTTCCATTTAAGAAATTTTGAAAAGTAGTGTGACATGCCCGTTTGGTGATATACTCTGATTTATTATCTGTTATTTAATTGCTTTGGGATAACGGGGTGTTACAATTGGTATCAGAGCTGGGTGGTCCGTCCGGCCAAGTAGTAGAGTCGTGTTGAGCCACCTAGGATAGAGTGTCAACTCTAATGTTGTCTCTGTTGTTGTTCTGAATTGTTGTTTCTTATGTAGAATTTTGAGATGGCTGGTAGAAACGATGCTGCTTTAGCTGCTGCACTTGAGGCTGTTGCTCAAGCTATAGGACAACAACCGAATGCTGCTGGTAATGCTGGTGTGAGGATGTTGGAGACTTTCCTGAGAAACCATCCACCAACATTCAAAGGGAGGTATGACCCTAATGGAGCTCAAA